>NC_068406.1:13744167-13939561 GCF_023724105.1 Carassius gibelio
ATGCCTTTCTATTTCTGTGGAATAAAAAAGACGATATTTAAAATGAAAGAATAAAGTCATACAGGTTTGAAATAACAAAAGGGTGTTGAATAAATGATGATAGAACTTGTGGGTGAATGATCACTTATATACATACAACTTTGACATTTACTAATACATAATACAATAAAAATCATGAAAATTTATATTTAACAAACTAGCAATGAACAGCTGTATTTTTACCAGCTAACATTAACAAAGATTGATGAATACTGCAAGACTGATAAATTCCGTAGTTATATTGCTCATCTATAATAGGACCTTATTGTAAAAATAGTGCTACCAAAAATGTATATACATGTACATTACTGTATACTACAGATATTAAATTATATAAAGGATCTTGTCTGTATCTGTTTCAGTTCTCAGACCAATAAGGTTAAATGGATGGAGTCTTCAGAGAGAGAATTCATGAGTGGGGAGGGAGGATGATAGGGAGGGAGGGATAAAAAGTGACAGAGAGAGGAATGGGAGAGGATGGGAGAAGAGCCACAGTAATTAGGAGATTGGTCTTTTTTGGCTGTTCTGTGTGTTTGCAGAGGGACTGAGTGTGTATTAATTGATGAACTGATTGATGAGTGGGTATGGAGAGAGAGAGCAAGAGGTGGAGAAAGCGAATGGAGGGGTGAGACTGCACTGCTGGCCTCAGCTAATGGCCGAAGACTTAAGACTGTTGTAGAGTAAGCAGTCTACTCAAAAGAATCAGCACTTACACACATGCGCAAGCAGACACTCACTCACTCACTCACTCACTCACTCGCACACTGAGAGTCTGAACACACTATATGCACACAAAAACATCTAGAATAAAAATACACATGCATTTAAACTAAATTGGCACAGTCCAGATGAAGTCAGTGAAGCTTAACAGCCACATGACTCAACTCCCTGATGAGATAAAGGCCCTTCTGACCCTCCGACAACATCCAGGATGCTTGAAATGATCATGGAGTCAACGGGACGGAGTCAGCAGTGACCGATGATCTTCTCTTATCTCACACATATGCAAGGATGAATTTTATTATAGAGTATGAATTAAAAAAAATAGCTAGGGTTAATTTTCATTTCATGGCAACTGTACTTTCTTTAGTAAGGCCAGAAAGAATGAATGCAACCTATACTCACTAACAAAGGAAAGTTATACAACATAAATTGTATCCTTATTCAGTCTTTAAAGTGATAGTTCACCAATAAATGAAAATTCGGTTGCACTTTATTTTACAGTACGTGTACTAACATGTACTCATAGTGTACTTACAGTGTATTTATCTAAGAAAGTTCTGGTAATACAAGGTAAATACATGGGGTAGGGTTAGGTTTAGGGGTAGGTTCAGGGTTAGTACCTAGTTGTTACATAGTTATTGTAATTACTATAATAAGTACATAGTATGTACATGAGGAACAGGACTGTAAAATAAAGTGCTACCGAACATTCTGTTATTAATTACTCCTACGTACATACCCTCATGTCCTTCTAAACCCATAAGAACTCCGTTCATCTCAAATTAAGATATTTTTGATGCATTCTGAGAGCTCTCTGACCCTCCCATAGATAGCAATGTAATTAACAGGATCAAATTCCAGAAATGTAGCAAAGAGATCAGTAAAACAATCCTTGTGACATCAGAGGTTCAACCATACTATTATGAAGCTATGAGAATACTTTTTGTATGCAAAGAAAACAAAATTATTTATTACTTTATTCAGCAATTTATCTCCTCCGCATCACCCTGCCTCCATTTATAGAGTATCCACTGAACGCAAACAGCATACACTGTTCTGTGTCAGCTGCAGCACTCAGATACGTTTATTTACACTTTGATATGAACAGAAATAACTTATCCGAATGGTGCGACTGACACAGAACAGCGTATGCTGTTTGCTGGTTGTTCCAAACCTGTATGACTTTCCTCTGTAGAACACAAGGAAGATATTTTGACAGCTTTAGGTTCCATTGAATTCCTTAGTATTATTGTAAATACAAAAAAATACTATGGAGGACCCAGTTGGTTACCAACATTCTTCAAAATATCTTCCTTGTGTTTCATAGAAGAAAGAAACACAAAGGGGTCTGCAATGACATGAGGGTGAGTAAATGATTTTCATTTTAGGGTGATCTATCACTTTAACAATAATGTTTATATGGCATTTGCGCTGAGACTGGCACTGATATGCTGCCAAAATGGGCCACTGCAATCCACAACAGGGAACGGGAGAAAAATAACATAGGAGGTGTGAACATGAATGCAGAGTCGTTCAATCCATCATACTCTTTTAATTCCTAATCTGAGTGTGACAACTCTTTGACAGAAGAGGGTGAAAGATTTAAGCAAAAACTAGGAGGTCAAGATATGGTTAGTTAACCAGGCACTGCTGCCAGATGTCGTATATACACCATCTGGAGCTAAAAAGCATTTTTCTTTTGATATTTATAGGTTTAAAATTTGCATCATTTCAGTTTTTTTATATATATTTTTATTATATATTACATATTTTGTTTATATATTTTAAAATATAGCTATTATTTCATTATGGACTAGTAGATTTTTAACCAGAATAAATGAATCATATTCAAAGTAAATGACGTAAATGCTGACGATTCATGTGGTTCAAAAGAATAGACAGCACTGCAGACTAAAAGAGAGAAAATGAAAAGAGCATATTACTGGCAGGAAATGATTTTAAAAGCAGGAGGTGTGATCAGAGGTGGATGGGAAGTTATGAGTAAGCAGGAGAGATGGTGAATGAGTCTGGCCAAGAGCACTGCGTCCACGTCAGCCCATCGATCCCTCCATCCATTTCTCCATCCCTCTTCCCTCCATCCTTCCTTTTTTCCATCCATCCATGCATCTAGCCAGTGTGCTGAGCGTTCGTTTTTTCCTGCTCCTGCAAATGGCAAATCAGCCCTGATTCATCACTGAGGGACTTTCAATTAAAGTGAAAACACTTGGCGAGAGAGGAGGAGGAGGAGTCAGGAGATCTGAGTTAGAGAAAGATGGAAATGAAAAGGGAGGGGAAAGGAGAGGGAAGGAAGTATATTTGTGTGCACCATGCATCAGTGTCCTCCCGGTCTAAATTATTCTGAGTGCTTAAATTAAGATAAAATCAAAATGGACTCAATTTGCTTCCTAAAAATTATTTTCCTGTGAACAATTAATAAAAGGGACTTGAATTACATGAAATTAAATGAAAACTGAATTCTTTGTTAATTAAAATGCAAAATAGGAGTATCCAAAAGGACATACAACTTAAATAGGAATTTGAACTCAAATAAAACTGAAATTCAACAAAATGACAAATAGAATGATCAGTGGCTAAACAGAAAGATAGAATGATAGATGGATAGATAGATGGATGGATAGGGATAGATAGAACAATAGATAGAATGATAGAATGACAGACAGACAGAATGATAGAACAATAGAGACAGACAGACAGACAGACAGACAGATAGAGAAAGACAAGGCAAGGAAAGGCAAAAAATAAAATGAGTGGGACAGAGAGAAAAGATTCATAATAAGGCCTATTTTCAGTGTCCTTGTTCAGAGAAAGCAAGAATATGAAGCAGGTGGGGAAAAAAACCCTGATTTTACTACAGGCTGCAGTAAATACACCGCAAACTGAGAGCTTGTGTAAGCGTGTAGCATAGATGGATGTGTTTAGCAAGACACTGTATTAGGTACAGACTTTTGTTGGCATACCATTTTATTTGAGGGTAAGAGAAACAGAAAAGGTACATGTTTCTGTTTTGTTCTCAAAGGGTTTGTGCTCACGAGCATGCCGTTTTCTTGGCTTATGACTTAAGGCTTATGATGAAACAACTAGTTAAATGTCTTTGTCACACACACACAAACACACACACAAATCAGCTTTTATGCTTTTCATAGTGAAATTGCCTTACTACTGACTCACCTATTCTATGCGTCACATTTAAGAGAGGAAATCATACGGCTTTGGAACAACACAAGGGAGCAAATGATGGCAGATTATACATTTTTGGTGAACAATCCCATTGACATTTGCTTTGTTTCTATTGCGCTGATATCCTCTTTTGTTTGCATTTGCCATCCGCACTCTGCTGCATCTCATTTCCACTGGTACCGTTAGGACAGCGTAAATCACACTTTCTGAGCGTTTCATTGAGAAAAGAGCTGAGCTCAATCTGGCAGCAAGCCAATCAGGGAGAGTGACCCTGAGAAGACATGTGAGCGATGGGACGCATGGCTACTCAGACAGGCTGGAGCACTTAACGGTGATGCTAGTCAGAACAGAACACTGGTGACATGGTGGCTGCTGGGAATACTGTACTGTATATAAACACTACTGCTTTTCATCAAACACAAACCTGAGAGCTGCAGTTTCTGATAACTTGATTCAGATGATGAGATAATAGACTGGAACTAAAAAGAAAAAAAAGGTAAAAAATAACCAAATGGTGCTTGTGATAGAGCTATAAATAACTGTGGCATGCACAGAAGGAGCCTTACAGTTTTAGCTCACAAAAAAAAAACACACATTCTGAAAGAACAGTTAAACCAGTTGAAAGAGAGACCCTATTGAAAAAAGCAGTTTTGAAGCATGACTGGTTGCTTAGGACCAGCACATGACCAGCTTAATTCAACTCATGACCAGCTCAAACCAGCAGTCATGCTTCAAAACATACCTAACCAGCAAATGCTGCTTTTTTCAACAGGGGGGAAAAAATCTCATTTTGAAGTAAATTATTTTCTCCAAAACATGACTGTCTCTGCTAGAAATCTTAAAATGTGCCTTTTTTTGATCTTCCATTGGGACAATGATCCAAAATAAACATCAAAATCAACACAAAAATGGGGTTACGGAGCATAAAATAAGACACCATTTTAGCCAAGAATTCACATAATGTTTCTCATAACTCTGTACTTCAGCTATATTTGATCAAATGCACATTTCCATTCTTTTGCTTGGACTGAACACATCATCTTTGCAGCAAAAGCAGCTATGCTAATTTCATCTCTATTTGCTTCTCTGTTTCTGCCACGAAACTTGCATCCCGAGGCAACTAGGAATCACACAAGCTTCAGTCTGGATCCAAACCTTACGAAGATCTGAGATGACCGAACACCTGAGAAGAGATGAAGCCAAACCCCCAGAGGATCTCAGATAATGCTAACCCTGGAACAACATATAAAACTACCAAATTGTGCTTTTTTTGCAACATTTAATCTCTGTCTGTTCGATTCCGTGTAATTTGGAAGTAAATGCATGGTCCTTACTGTACAGTAAAATTTTCGGTGAAGCTGTGTTGTAATAATTAGTATCATGAAAAGCACTATGCAAATAAACTTGAAACTTGAAATTTAGGTTCTGTCATGGCCGTCCTAGTTCTCTGACCTAAGCCCTATAAAAAATTAGCGAGGTGAACTTATGTTCCAACATAAACCAGGGAAACTGTAAGATCTGGAGAGCTTCTGTTGGAAGAATGATCTCTGATCTATTGCCAGGTGATCTCCAACCTCATCTGGCAGAGGGTGACTCTGTTATCTGTAAACAATGCAAATTTTCACAGCCTTCTTTTCTCAAATTCACTAAGGGGGATTAAGTCTGTATATGTGCCAATTGCAATGAAAGTCATCTTAAAACAGATAAATAAAAACTTAATTTAGTTAAATAAACATTAACTGAAATAAAACTTAGTATTAATGGTTTCTTTCTCATTTTTGATTAATCTAAAGTACTTAACTAAACTAAAGCTAACAACTGAAAATGTATAAATCCTATGTAGTTAATTTAACAAAAACTGAAATAACAGAAAATAAATCAAAAACACATTAGATGACTAAAACTTTAACTAATATTAAAATGTAAATTAACACATCACTGGTAAGGAGGACTTGGAATATATTTGTGACCCTGGACCACAAAACCAGTCATAAGGGTACATTTTTCAATTTAATGAGATGTATACCTCATCTGAAAGCCAAATAAACAAGCTTTCTATTGGTGTATGGTTGGTTAGGATATGACACTATTTGACCGATATATAACTATTTGAAATATCTATTTTATTTCCTTTAAATCGCCTTTACAGTTGTCCAAATGAAGTTATTAGCAATGCATATTACTAATCACAAATTAAGTTTTAATATATTTAATATTTTTAAAAATATATAATATTTTGGGCATAAAATACAAATCTATAATCTTGACCCAAACAATGTATTTTTGGCTATTGCTACAAATATACTCCAGCAACTTTATTTTGTGGTCCAGGGTCACATTTATGAAGTACTATAGAAATTAAAAATACCTTTAGGATGCTTTCTTTTGGATTAGCACAAAATCAACACCCACTGTCATTCAGTGGAAAACAGTAGGACAGATATAACACTAAATCTTTAATTTTGCGTTCCATAGAAGTAAACACAGGTTTGGAATGACACGAAGGTGAACACCCTATACACAGCATGAGTGACATAAGATGTTAGTGGAATCCTCGCCTTCTACAGCTTTCAACTGCACAGGGATCAGAGAGAATTCAGGAACAGCATATGGCAACCATACTGATTAAATCCATTCAATCAAACTGATAGACAGAGCCTGCCAACACTAGTTCTAACACTACTGCTTTAATAATCATCATCACAATGTTATTTGTCGAGGCTTAGAGCAAGAGAGTGGGCGAGAGACAGAGAGGAGCAAGTGCGTGAGTATGTGTATCAAGATGGGAGATCCCCTCAGCTGTGGGTGATTACAGGGTGACAAAACAGTAGGTGGGGCTGCAGAAACCTAACAGCACTGTCCTGCAGTGCCGCCATGCGTCTGGTATTGAAAGACCAGGCAAAAGACGTATCTACTGTAGGTCGAACAGCTCCACCTACTGTACTGCTCATGGCAGGTATATTTTGAAATGAAACAAATTCAATATAATATAACATAAATATAATTCTATAATTATATATATATATATATATATATATATATATATATATATATATATATATATATATATATAATTGTAAATACAGATTTACAATTACAGTTTCAATTACATGATTACAATTTTCAGTTTTAACTACACATTAGTTCTTTTTTTACTCTACATAATGCACACACACACACACACACACACATTTTTGTGAAAAGTGGGACATCCCATAGGTGTAATGGTTTTTATACTGTAGAAACTTTATTTTCTATGGCCCTTCACCAACCCTACACCTAAACCTAACCCTCACAGGAAACTTTGTGCATTTTTACTTTCTCAAACAAACTAATTCTGTATGATTTATAAGCGTTTTGAAAAATGGGGACATGGGTTATGCCCTCATAAGTCACCCTCTTCTTGTAATACCTGTGCCATACCCATGTCATTATAGAGTTGTATCCTGATATGTCACAAAAACAAGAGCACACACACACACACACACACACACACACACAAACAACAAATTGTGCAGTGATATAACAAGCTTTCAATGAACAACACAACGTTCCTTTGTTACTAGTTATAAAAGTGACATTTTTTAATTAGAAACTTATGTTTGGGCTCATGCGTTTAACTTTCAAACTGAGATTTGAATTTTACTCCAAAAATGTGTTCTTGAACACATCCCTACACCTAACCTTAACCATGAGTGATCCCTAAAATCAGAGGAAATTATAGATTAATGACACTGATGTACAAGCACCAAACAGTGATTTTAAGCATAAACTGCACAAAATCTATCTTCTAAAATCTAATCATCAAATCTGATTGGTTAATCACAATGTTGTTTCAGGGATAAAAAAGATGTTGTCCCAGGAACATGTCTCACTTGGTAAAATCAGGTTCTGCTACCCTGTTAGAAGCTTAAAGAAAAAAAAAAGTACAAATTTGAATCCAGTTCATATGCTCATATTCAGTGCGGTGGAATATTTTGCCCACGAGAGGGCAGCAACTTTAGTATTATGTCAAGTCATGACCGTCTAGAAAAATCGTGATGACAAAATGAATTAAGAACATTGGAAATTAATAGATCAGTCTCTGAATAAGAGAGGGAAGTAAAGCATTGTCATAAAGAAATTATTTATGACATAATATCCATCGAGAAGATTGCTGTGAGCGTGTTAGCCTCCCAGCACCTATTTTCCTAGTCTTAGACTTGCTTAATGATAGAACACTTTTTTATAGAAAAATGGCTATACAATAGCAAGATTTTTTGCCTTTAAAATTCTCTAATACACATGTGTAGTTAATGCTAACATAAATATGACATGGCTATCCACAGTTTATTTGACACCTAAAAATAAGCAATGCATTGGTAATAAAGAATTTGAAATAAAAAGTATATCGAGTATTTGTTTTATGTGAAAATAAACTTCTACATACACCATAAATAACACTAATATTAGCCTTCAGCAGACTGTTTTATGCACCCCATAAAAACAAAAAATCATGTGTGTGTATTGTACAAATTTTTATCCATGATTTACTGAAGAGGAAAAGGAAGTCTGAATGGGTGTGAGTAAGGGTCAGACTGTCCAGACCCCCAGAGCAGATTTTTGCTCGCCCTGCTGTGACCTTTGGTCTGAAAGCAGATGGAATGGGCTCACTGGCTTCATTAGCATCTAAATAGCTCAGAGGAATGACAGAGGACAGAGATAAAATAAGGTGAGTTATGCGCTACAGACATGAATAACAGGAGATACACAAAGACACACAAACATAGATAGAACTTTTCCGCAATTGAGTTGTATTAGTTTTCACAAACTACAAAATAATGTATTTTTAGGAATGTTTTTGGCCAAAATATCATAATCCATAATAATGCTTCCTCCAGTGAAAAAATAAATCCCATGGTCTGTTGTCCTCTCACATCATAATCCACTGATATTTATCTTGTAAACAGTGCCTGATCTGTATTTCTCTCCTAATTCAAATGAGACGACTTTTACTGGAGAAAGCAACATTATAGATAGAGGACTTCTTTAAAGTTAAAAACATCTTAATTATGGATTTGTTTCTCACAAACATGTGGCTTTTCACTTCACAAGACTTTAACTGATGGACAGAGTTATGTGGATTATTTGTTATATGTTTTTATCAGCTGTTTGGACTCCTTTGATGGCACACATTCACTGCAGAGGATACATTGGTGAGCAAGTGTTGTAATTTTAAATTTCTCCAAATCAGTTCTGATGAAGCAACAATCTCATTTACATCTTGGATGGCCTGTAGGGGAGTAAATAAATTTTTTTTAATAAACTTTTACTTTAAGTAGACACTTAAACAGACTCTAGAAACAAACCAAATGTACATTCAAATCAGCCGTAGGATCAGACTGTCAAACCAGTTCTGCTTTCTCTTTTACAGACCCGCACATCGCAAACTCATCTCTGAGATTCCTTACAGGAAGACAGTATGGCACAAATGCATAATTGAGATGCAGGAGGTGCAGTCTCAGGATCAGAGAACACTGTGGTTTGACAGGGTTCCCAGGTATAATAAATTATGCTCAAAAACAAGACAGTGCATTGGTTTACGACACAGACCAATAAATTGCAATAGTGAATTTGCACACTATTCGGATCCAGCCAGGTAATTATGTAGAGTAATGAATCTAATGCAGAGACATAGTTGCATGAAAACTGCTGAGGTGTATTTGGAAATTCAGTAACAACAGGGTTTAAAACGTCAGAAATTACGATTTCCCAACCACACAAGAAAGCAATCAATACAAACGCACACAGGCATTGGAGAAACTAGGTCCTAAGGGATGCCTCTGTCTGGAACAGTTCTCCAATGCATGGCAATCAGCCAGATTGATTCAAGATAAAAAAGGAGATTAGAGAAGAGAGTTGGAAAAGGGGGACCAAAGGAAAAAAGAAAGGAGGGATGGAGGGCAAGATGAAAAGGGAAATCAGAAAGAACCAAAGATAAACCAAGTGGTTCAGTGTTAAAAAGGAAACTAAGCTGTCTTGCCATCTGTTCTCATTGGTCTTAATGCTAAGAAAGACTGAAACTGTTTCACTCCTTCCACTTTCCATTTCACAAATCCTATTTTTTCACCCAAAAATGAAAATAGTGTCATTAATGACTCACCCTCATGTCATTCCAAACCTTTAAGACCTCCGTTCACCTTCAAAACACAGTTTAAGATATTTTAGATTTAGTCTGACAGCTTTCTGTCCCTCCATTGAAAATGTAAGTACGCTATACTGTCCATGTCCAGAAAGGTAATAAAAAACATAAAGTAGTCCATGTGACATCAGAGGGTCAGTTATAATTTGTTGAAGCATCGAAAATACATTTTGGTCCAAAAATAACAAAAACTACGACTTTATTCAGCATTGTCTTCTCTTCTGGGTCTGTTGTGAGAGAGTTCACTACAGTGTAGTGATGTCCGGTTCGTGAACGAATCACTCGATGTAACCGGTTCTTCTTGAAACAGTTCACTAAAGCTGAATCATTTGAAAGGGTTCGCGTCTCCAATAAGCATTAATCCACATCTTCACATCTTCCATCTTAAGCTGTTAACTTTGTTAACGTGGCTGACACTCCCTCTGAGTTAAACTAAAACAATATCCCTGAGTAATTCCTTTACTCAAACAGTAGACTGACTGAACTGCTGTGAAGAGAGAACTGAAGATGAACACCAAGCCGAGCCAGATAACGAACGAAAGATTGACTCATTCTCGAGTCAAGAACCAGTTGCATCGGTTTTCAGAACACCAGTACAATGAACCGAGAATCATTTCTGTCGGACGAGTCCGATTAGATAACCGAGGAGCTGATGATAACTGCGCATGCATAATTCAGCGTGAAGCAGGATGACACACAGCGCGTCTGAACCGAACTGGTCCTTTTGGGGATTGATTCTGAACTGATTCTGTGCCAATGTTATGAGCACGGGTAAACCTAAGGCTTGAATCAAGGGCAATCATCGCCAATGACGTCATTACGTTGAGTGCAAAAGAACCAGTGAACCATTTTTTTCAACCAGTTTATTGAATCGAACTGTCCGAAAGAACCAGTTTGCGGAAAAGAACTGAACTTCCAATTACTGGTGATCAGAAATCATGCATGAAACGTCATTCTTAAAACACTGAGCTCAAGTTAAGAGAATTTCACTCCCATCTTCTTGCACGTTTTACCTATTCCACTGCCCGTGTTACATCTTTGTCAAAACAAAAGCACTGTGTGAATGAGACCTAGCACTAAATTTATGGTCCTACACAGAGCGCGTCACACGTGTGATTTGATCTTTCTTTCTTCTGTACTGTTATCACCAGCTTTTTCTATGTGATTTGACCGTTCGCCCACACGCAAATGCCACATCAGGTCACCAAAACCAAACATTTTTTTAAATGCCTGCCAGGGTGTGGATTTTCAAAAACGGTTACAGTGTTATCGTGTAGACAGCAAAACCTGTATTTTTGACTTGACGTCGGAGCCTGTGCTATTATCTCCACCCACTGGAAAGACTTCTGATTGGCCAACATGGCTTTACGGTTAAGATTATATCACCACCTGTTGGTTTGGCATGCTCTTGATAGTGCTTATTGGCATGCGTTTGCATTTTAATGTGAACAGAGATTTTTTTTTTTTTTTTACGGAGGTTAACATACCCATGTATGTGTGGAAATGGCCTAAGTGTGAGGAGTTGGGGTGGAGGAGGGATGCCGAAAAACTGTCAAAGGATAGAGGTAAGTAGACTACATAAATATACTTATTGTGCTAGTTAGGATGATTAGCTAAACGATTAACACCTTGCCATATTGGTTGATTGGTTGATCATGCTCTTCCTGAACCTTGTTAACAAAACGTCTCTTGACTTCTGTTGTTCTGTGTTTAAAAACCCAATTGTAATGATATTTTCTAACTCTTCCAGAAACAGTTTGCATCTTCATGTTTTCATTAAAACATTATTTAGTATGTTTATTAAGCCTTTTTCCCTTGGAGAGCGTCACATGCTACACAACAGCTGATTACTATCCTTATACAGACATTTGTTCTGCTGTGGCCTGTCTTGAAACCACTGCATCATTGTTTAAACTTGTGAATAAAAAGAATGAAATAATATCTGACTGCTAACATAAAACACACTGCCACAGCCTACCATAAATCTTGCTCTGCAATTCTGCATATCATCTTTTCTGTCAACTGTGCATGAAAATCAACAACAATTAACTGTTGAGCATGTGATGTATTGTTTCCCACAGCTGTGATTCATGCACAGGTTTATGCTGCCTCTGTGAATTGAAAAAGCTTGGAAAACACTTTTGTGATATATATATATATATATATATATATATATATATATATATATATATATATATATATATATATATATATATATAGTATAAAGCTCTTCAAATACGAATTTACTACCACACAATTGTTGCCCACCCAAGCACAAAAGTGGTTTTCCCCTGAACAAAGCACAAAAAATATTTCATCTTATCATTGGTATCCCACTGTAAATCTCTTCTTTTTTTTCTCTCTGTATGTCACAATAACCATCTCCTATTATTTAACTTACTCATTCTGTTCTTTCTAAATCTTGAACTCAAATTTTACTCAAGTCCATTAGATCTACTTATTTCAAGGGAAGTGCAGCCATGCATCCACTGAAATCACTGTGGAACAAGTTTGTTAAATCTAAAAATGTTTGCAGATGCAACTTAGTTTGATGTGAATGTATTGCTGAATGCAGTGACATTCAGATATTTTTAATGGTCTCACCATATCAAAATATTGCATATCAAACAAAAGAAACGCTACAATTCAAAAGTTTTGGGTCAGTAAGTTTTATGTAAAATTCATTACTTTTATTCAGCAAGGACACAATAAATTAGGTGACAGATATTTTTTAAAATAAAAATATATATTTAATATAAATGCTGTTTTTATTTAATGTATTTGTTTAAATTGTTATTCATCCCAAATCTTTGGAAAAATAAAACAGCAGCCAATCAGCAGCAAATCAGCATATCAGAATGATTTCGAGATGACTCAGACCCATCATGCACCCTCGCACCTGTAACGTCACATTCCACAAATCATCTCAGTCTCTCTGCCTTGAATCAGCACTTTAGTTCATTACGGCCTTGGTAATACTAAAAAGCCATTTTTATGGGTGCTAAAAAAAGCATGACTACCCTATTTATGTGGCTTAGTTCTCTAAACAGAAACTGTGGAAGTGTCCGCTCGAAAACTGCCCCCTTGTCACGTTGCCCACTGATCCATTCGCACTTGCTGCCAAGTGTCTCTATATAAGTCTGTGTGTGTGTGATTATGAGTGTTTGTATGTGTCTGCACAGTCTATATGTAATGTTTTGATTTTATAGCCTCTCGTTCTAAATCTACAGTAAATAGGATACACTGAAATAGGATTTGAAGTAATCTACAGTACAGACAAGGCGGAAGGATGTGGGACACAGATGAAGGGATGAAAAAGAGATACAATACACAGCTTAGAGACACAAGGTTTTCTTGTCTATTTAAGAGGCTGTTTTAATATAGCACTGCTCTAATTGAGAACATGTGAGAGACATACCCCGTGTTTATGAAAGACACAGAGCACAAGGCAGTGGCAGGAGAATGTGTGAAAGAGAAAAATAAATAAATGAATAAATAAATGCGTGTCTTATTCACTGTCTGTGTGTGTGTGTGTGTGTGTGTGTGTGCACGTATACAACTATCTTTCTGAGGGCAGAAACGTTATAAGTTTTAGACCATCGAAGTGAGGACAATCTTGTAAAGTGAGGACATTTTGGCCGGTTCTCACTTTAAAAGCCTGTTTGAGGGTCGAGACCTGGTTTGGGGGTCAGGTTACAGTTGGGTAAAGGTTCGATTTAGGGTAAGAGTTTTGGTCAGGCACATAGTTCTGATGGGTAGGTTTAGGATAAGGAGCTAGAGATTGCATTGTATCAATGTATGTCCTCACAAAGATAGCTATACATAGTTGTGTGTGTGTGTGTGTGTGTGTGTTTGTTTGTGCATTTATCTCCCTCTCTGCTTTGTGACAGACTCCCTGGGCTCATATTTAGTTACAGCTGATCGCTCCCAGACCAGAGACAAGAAAGGGAAAGAGAAAGAGAGAAGAGAGTGAGGGCAAATGAGTGAGTGGAATAAGGTGAGAGTGCATTTTCTGTCAGTAACCTGTTATCTCGCGTCTCCCCGCTGCTACGGCTGCCAGATTGAGTGGGTGAGCGATGAGAGTGGAAGCCTCCACACCCCTAAAGTGCAACAGAAATCGTGACTTGATTCCACTGCCACTCTACATTCACTGTTCACTTGGTCCCACCGTGACGCAAACACATAAAAACACACGCCATATTTTTCTACACACCAGAGACCTGAAACAGAGCGTATAAGTATTTGTAGTTGTTTCTGGGAAAGGAGGAGACAAATTTACCTAAATAGTTCCTAAATAGTTTTCCACCTTAACATTAGCACAAATACTACAAATAAGCCACTCCATTTTTATACTGTATATATTTAAATATAAAATTATGTTTATATCCTGACACAAACAGATATAAATAGTGTATTCACTATAGCTCAAATATAAAATGAAATATTATATAAAGTATAAAGTAAATATAAAGTAATAAACAGCTATTTTTTTCTAGTTACATAACGTGATTTTTGCTATTCTGTTTGGTGCTGCTAGATGCACAGAAATACACACATCATCTTGACGGGCTCCAATTATAAGCTAAAGTCAGCAGAGGATTTGACTGAGGCTGACAAATTTGTGAGGTGCATGTACCCTCTAATTACAAAACAAGAATATAAACAGGCTTTTTACGTCACTACAACAAAAACATCTTTGGCAAACACACCATCACCACCACTGTCCTTTTTGGCTTATTACGTTTCCATCTTGGTCTGAATTTGTTCTCTTTCCATTCCTGATTTCAAGCAATATATTTCACTAGAGCTCAAGGTGTTCACATTCACTTACTGCTTTCAGACACAACTGCACACACAGGGTCCAAGTGAAGCAGGGGTCATCACGGTGTCCTTCAGTGTGTCCATACCATACACACACTCTCCACAAACACACCAACATGACCTGCCCTTTATTCTCAGAGATATAATATGAGATTAATTATTTTGAGTGACAGTCTGCTCCCTGAAGGCTGTACAGAAGGCATGGAAACAAACTAGGTCTCAGAGGAATAGATTCAGAATCCAGATTTTGTACAAGCTTTCAACCACATTCCAAAATAAAAAAAACTCTACAAGATAAAAAAATATAATGAATGAGGTGGGTGTATTTCACAACCACCTTTATCAAAATGTAGAGCTTTGTTGACATTTCATAGGAAACAAGGTTATGCTGTTTATTATTTGAATTTTTAGGACTAGCACTGACATTAAACAACTTGGGCAAAATTACATTGAAAGTAAATGTCATCAAACAACTAAACATCACAAAACCTATGTGATTGGTGCTTTATGATGGAACTTTATTATAGTACATTTTAAACAAACAAACATTTTAAAAAGTAACCAATTATTTAATACTCACTCCCATTGTTTCCGTTGTGCCTGTGGAGTGCTCTGCAGTTTATGGGATTGGTGTGCCTTGATGACATCACGGTGGTCAACTAGGCCTCCTCTCCGTCTGATAGGAGGAACCAGAGAGTCACTGGGCATCAAAGAGTAAAGCGTCCCATCCGTCACTACGGTTTCCCCTCCATTGGTTTTGCTATAGTCAAACGAGTCAACTGGGCTTGCTTCATCATTCATGTCATACACAGTATGAAAGTAGGTGGGGTTGGCACAAACACTGCTTCCGCTGGTGGGAGGATGAGAGCGCAGTCTGTGGCCCTGAGGTTGCACTCTCCCTCCTTTCCGCAAGGGCGGCGCTCTCTCCATGATGACTGAGCTGTCTGCATACATGGGAGACAGCATGACTCTGTGGGGGCAGAAATGACGGAAGTGAACATATTTATATAAAAATTAAAAAATAAAAGAAATTAGGTCTTCTATATTTTTGTGATAAGTGATGTTGAATTATTATTTTTATATTATAATAACGTTATTTCTTTATATACATATATTTGTAGCATTATTGTTCTTCTTGTTTTTGTTGGTATTGCTATTATAATTTTTTTTTAACTATATGTTTTTTTAATGGCACACGGATTCTGAGATGATAATGCTACAAACATATCAAGAGTAAATTGTTTGCAGCACTATGAACACCATTAGAACAATATTAGAACAATATTTTTCAATAAAGAAAGAAAAGTGATATAATTAAATAAATTGTCTTTATTAAGTTGTTCATAATACTATAAATCATCATCATAATCATAATAATAAAAGCTGACAGCAACAAAAAATAAATAAATAAATAAATAAGCAAAAGGAAGTGAAGGGGAAAATATGTGACGTGTAATCAAGTGGGAAAGGGAAGCATAGAGAAGAAAAACACCAAGGGAGGTTTAATTAACAAAGGCTGCATAATTGTTTCGAGAAAATTGCAATAGGCCAACGTCAGGTGAAAATAAATGATGCACTCTGGTACTACAATTTATGCTGACGGTGTTTGAAGAATTTGTCCGCTGTGACACAGGCAGAGGAATAAAGTAATTTAAAGTGACACATACACACTCAACAATTTCAAAAATAAACACACACATGCACAGACAAAATGCAGTGCTTTTTTATTTTAGTTTAAGCTATTCTTTGAGATGAGCCAGAAGAGCTCATCGCACTTCTACTGTTCTGTTTCTGAAAGCAAAGCATTGAAGATGTGGCAAATGCTATGGGGATCTTCCCCAAAGTACAAAGAGTAGACAAAAGAAAAGACACAGATGGAGTAAAGCACAGGAAAAGATAAGCACAGTGGCCAAAAGGTGAATGGAATACATTCACACTACAGTCTATAGTTACTGTGGCTGTGCTCTTTGTTGACTGGCGGGTTTTGTGGTCAGGCTGTGATTAGGAGAGACACATCTAGTCTCAATGATCAGACACTAAAGATGGAACTAACTAAATCTTCCTCTTTATTTTTGGCCAATGGAGAGCAAAGCCATTACAATACGCATGCCAGTTCCTACAGGGAATATATTCAGTGAGGTGAAGGAGAAACACAAGACATCCTGAAATGCCTTCACACACTTTTAAGTCTCTTCCTGGAGCCTGGCAGCATTGTGACATTCATGTTTTTGTATTTTTAGTCAGGAACACATCTCATCCTTGTTTAAAGGGTTTGTCTGCTTCCTGGACAAGACAAAAGAAACCAGCTTTTCTTTGTTTGCTAAAATGACAACACCATAAATCTTGCTGTAATAGCAAGGTATAGCATAAGCTAGCCACAAAAGGTAGTAAGAACCAATTTTGGATGATTTCATATGCATCATTGTGTGTTACAGCAAGAAGCCATTTGTGTGGGTTGGATCTCCATTGCACCAGCCCACAGACAACCTCACCATTGTGTGGGTGTGGATGAATACATGCAATTAGGGAGACATTTAAAAAGTTCTCCAAAACCACAAAAACTTACCCATGGAAATAATGGACATCACAATCCCTACTCAAAGATGTCAAGTATCAAACTCAGTTTTCTGAACTCAATGTTTATACTTCTCTCCGGTGTTAGGCATTTCACATGGCTGCATATTAAAATGAATTTTATAGTGAACTGTACTCAGAAACGAAATTCAGTCTCAGCCAATTCTGCTGCTGACATGTGTATTGTTATATAGGAAGGCAAAGGAAAATCTCTGAACACACTATAAAATGATTTGCTGCATTTAGTACCATTCAGAGCATAAATAATATGCTATCTGCTGAGTGAACACATTATGATAAATAGCTCTGGCTGTGAGCCATCGCACGGAGAACAGCAAAAGATGGGCAGAAGATCATCTAACAAATGCAAAAGTCTGTTAAACATAACCAATACCATTTTATAGTTAATATAACAGGTGGTTAAATCACATATTTACATGGTACTTCAAGGTACATTTTCATGTACCAAAAATAGATAGATAGATAGATAGATAGATAGATAGATAGATAGATAGATAGATAGATAGATAGATAGATAGATAGATAGATAGATAGATAGATAGATAGATTTTGTATTATAGAGCATAATATTATACAGACATCATATAGTTAAGGGGAAACATTAAAGAAAGGGAAATAAATAAAGAAATAGCTACTAAGCAATTGCGAAGATAATAAAAAGACAAACATCTTCCACGACACTCACCAGAGAGGTTTGTGTTTTTTCTGAGAAGATCCTGGAATCTGAACGCGTCCGGATCACCTGTAGTTTATAACTGAGAAAACTACCAAAAAAACTCCACAAACTGAATGGTCCGAGGTCCGTTTTCTCAGAGCAGAAGGTCATATCCATCTTCAAGCGCGGAACATTCTGTCCCAAGTATTTTTGTTGAGCAAAACAGATAATTATGTATGTTTTCTCAGTGCAATCTTTTAATTCTCGTCAGATATGACAACCAAGGCTCTCGAGAAACGACTCTACGCGGCGCGAGACCCGCTTCCACTTGTGTACGAGGAGTCTCGCGCTGTGTGCGCGAACGGATACGTGACTGCACTAGTGTCGCGCAGATTAAAACTACGCGCTGTGACCGCTTCTGCACGGTGATTGAGAGACTGTATTGTTATTTGTATCTTATCTTCATTACTCAAGTTTGTTATGAGAGTATACACATTATTTATTAAAGGCAAATTTCTCTGAAGAGACAGAGGGCTACGTAATGAAAATGTATTAACAAACCGTAATATTTCTTAGAGTAATTTATAACAAAATTATTGGATTGCTTTAACATTATATAGATTCGGAATTAGCCAATAACGTGATCATTATCACTGAATTGTCAAATGATGGTAAAATGCTGACTCCGTGTCTGACCCAGATTTGACCATCAATGACATTAAACATTCGTCATAATAAATGAAATTGGATGCACAATAATAAATTAATATTTCTTATACAGTTGTTTTTATGTAAAGGGTTTATTTACTATTTATTGTGGCTAAAAATAGGGCATCAGATAATAGGATAATGTTTGCCAATCAGAAAACACATGACTAGAGGAGAAAAATCATATAATAGGCCTAGATTATAATATTGTATGCGATGTGATCAGATAAAATGTTACCACCTAGCGGTGTAGTATGTTATTATAGACAAATAAGAAACCACCCTAGTTTTATAAAACCAACAGTTAAAAAGGATATATATATATATATATATATATGTGTGTGTGTGTGTGTGTGTGTGCGCGCACATTGCTCCTATTAATAAGAAATTGAATACTAATAATGAATAAAAATCTGCTCTAGAGTTGCCAGTTGTTTCTTAAATCCTCCAGGCCTGTGCATGATTCCATCTTGGACACAGTGAGAGGAACAAGACTGGCATGTCTGTACAGTAATATTTATCAATTTGCAGCAGTATCTCCTCAGAAAAATCTTTTAGAATAAAAGGCTTTTTTAAACTTCCATCTGAACATTTAGTCAGAAGCAGCAGCAGCATCAGGATGAATACATTAACATCAATCTCTAGTTTTGCACTTCAAAGTGTCCTAATTAGCACTAATTACTTGTGTATATATGAAAAATACAGCCACAAAGAAATGTTTGAAGCAGCGCACAAAATCGCTGATTTATTTCTCAAAATCATTCACAGCATATGAATATTTTAGTATAGCATGGTAACATACATAAAAACAACCGGTGAGCACAGGGAAAACTTGAAACGATCGTACAGGAGCTACATCAGTCAATTTGTCAGCCTCTGATTGGCCAGCTGGACTGATGAGTGTACATCCCTGCGGTCCAGAAGGACTGTGGGTGGATCAGCTGGTTCTTATGCCATCCCTGCTGAGATGGCTTACTGGGTTTGGATTATTTGTTACCACGGTGGCGACATGGGCTGTGGGTTCTGCAGATAAGACATCACGACTGCCGATATGGACAGCCTGAAGGAATGAACGTATGTTTAATTTGGCAGTCGGGAAGCATTACATTTGAATGATTTCTTTAGGTAGATTAAAGTATTCTATAAAACATTCAATAATAATGAAATCATCCTATATTTGTATTCATTAGGAGAATAACACACGAGCATAAGCAACTCACATGAAGCTGCTCATCATTTGTTTGGTGTCCTCTGAGCTTCGGGAATTGGCAAAACTGATGAACGAGCAATACACAGCAATCCATGCGCACCATTTAAGCTGCCAAAAACACAAATACACAACAATTTGAACATTAAATCATAGCTGATCATCAATCTGCTCGTGTTTTAGTCATTAACAATGACAAGCATAAAATAAACATCAATGTTTGCAGTAAAGATGAGGGTCGAGTCACCTTGAGCATCAGGCCACACATGCTGAAGATCATGCCGAGCAGATTCATGTAATCCGGTGTAGGATCTTCCAGCGTGGGGTTAGTCTCTGTGTTGGGAGGCTTGTAGCTGTAAAGCAAAAACACAATGTGCCTTGAATATTAATGCTGTCAATACAAACATCACACAATTTCGTCAGAGAAAGCCATACACGTATATCTAGTTGAACAATAAATGACATACGTCAAACGTGCAAAAAACTGTGATCCAATACATACAATTGTAACTTGTTAGATAGCTGGCTGACATTAATAAGCTAACATTTAATACATATTTAATTAATATTTATACATTTAGCACAGATCTTTAATTACATCGATGTCATCATTTAAAACACAGTAACGTTATTACGCAAAAAACTATTTATTCTATTTAACTGTCTTCCATGTAAATCTGATTTAATCTCGCCTAATCATTAGCCGAACTGTTGCTAACGGTGATGCTAACGAAAGCCGATCAAAACTCTCATCTCAGTCATCTCTTAAATAGTCTCAAATACGGACAAACTACTCACCGAAAAATCTTATTCGGTCGTCTTGGATCTGCCATGTTGTTCACGGTCATATTCTAATAAAATCCTCATAAAATTCAAACTTAATTGTGAGTTCAGCAGCAGCACGTCAGCGGACAGCTGACCCGTGAGACTCTACCACGCCTCAGTCTGTTGTTTTCAAACTCAAAGCTGTATGTGATGCACTTGCACCCCCTGCCGCTGTGGAGTGTAATTGATAGATGATTGACAGACAAGAGACCTCGAATGCATAACTGTGGTGACAGTGTAATATTAGTATTTATTTGAGATAAAACAATTTACAGGCAAGTTATTATTAAAATGCAAATACTGTTAATCAAAACTGTTTTAACTGTTACCATTAAATCATCATTTTAAAACATCACTATAGTCACTGATAATGTGCTAATATCAAAACTCCAATTCTAAAATATAAAAGGGTGTAATACATACTGTTTGTATAGCATTCCATAGCATTTTTTCATCGCAAGAATAAATGCATAATGAACAAGAACATAAAACATTTGCACCATTATATTTTATTTTTTTAAAGCTACAGAAGAAAAAAAAATACAACAACAATCTTTATAGACAGCTTTTTTTTTATTATTCAGTGAGATTTGACTTTACTGGTGTTTTTAGTCTTGTGCAAGCTCATCCCCAGGAGCATCAAATATACATATATATATATATCTTGTGCACCATAAATGTCTTACAATTGATGTTATTTATTCACATCTGTCCATTAAGGCGTTGAACCATAAGGAATCATTGTTTTCTGACAGCATTTGTCTTCATGAATCCTTCTCTTGTAAATTCGGAGCTGCTGGATTCATCTCATTCAGTTCAACATCCCTCTCCGATTCCGTGGTCATTGTGTGTCTTTAATAATTAAATAAATAACTATGAGAAAATATACTGTATAGCATTTCACAATTAGATCCAGTGTTACGGTGAACTGGTAAATCGTATACCTTGAATGTAGTGTAAGTTGTTTAAAAATGTTATGTGGGATGGTTGTTTAAAGTCTCATAGGTGGAATAGTACTACACATTTAGTATGATTCAGCAGAAAGCTATTTTGGTATGCTTATATACTATACCTGCCCTCCTCTATATCCAGAATATTCTCTGGAAGCTGAACATTCGTGGTCTCAGGCAGAAGGAAGACCACACATCCACTGAGAACTGCAGTGGCAGCAAACACTAGGGAGGGTGCAAAGTGCCACATGTCCTCCAATAATATGACCATGGGAGCCAGTGAACCTCCAATACGTGCTATAAAAGAGGTGTAGCCCAAGCCACACTGCCTAGGAAAGATTCAGAGAAGCAGAGTAAGTTCTTTCATTTCAAAAAACAAAATGGAAAGTGGAAAATGTGTTTTGGTCTAAGAATAATTTTACATCAAAAATATAAAAGTTACCGTAGTACAGTAGGGTACAACTCAGATGTGTACAAGAAGGCAATGGTAAACGCTGCCTCAGAGAACCCCTTCCCAATAATTGCGATCCCTGTCCGCACCGCAGAAAACTCTGGATGAAACAGCACAACAAATCCAATACATTATTTCTTAAAGAATTAACATCCACTATAAAATTTGGTATAACGAGGTGATAAAGAATGAAGGAGAACCTGTTGGGATTACACTGTTTAGTCCAATCAGAGCTCCAGTTATAATGAGAGACCCCGCCTGGCCATTTCTGCGTCCAATCCAATCCAGAGTGAAGTAGGTCCCCACCTTAGCTGGGACTTCAATAACTCCATAGACAAACTGCGTGAGATAGATGTTCAGGCCAAACCCAGTGATGTTGAAGCTGATGCCATAGTAGGTAAAAGCAACTGCAAACCTGTAGATTTAAATAAATTCACATAATTTGACTATTGTTTCACAATGAAAAAAATATATATATATATTATTCCTCACATACCAGAAAATCCCTGATAAAAGCACAATCTTCCTCAGTTTCGGTGTCCTCACTAGATCAAGGTAGGAATGATTCTTGTTGGTGACCTCACTAATGGTGATTTTCTTTAAGGTCTTTTTAATCAAGAGGTAAAGGATGAGATCAAAACTGATTATCATAATAATAACTTAGAGGATAGCTGGATATGTTTACCTCAGTGTCTAGTTTATGAGTGTAACTGTGCTTTCCATTCATTTTAGCACACTGAATGAGATACTTCTGCGCCTCTTCCACCCTGCCATTGGCTAGCAGCCATCTTGCAGACTCAGGAATCCACCTTTTGAAATAAAACACACAGGAGAAAAATATGAATGTAGGCCTATCCATGAAGCACATTTAGAGGCCTAAAAATCCAGTGTTATTTTTTTTTTACGGTGCAGTTCCACCACTTACCACCAGGCAATTATGCCCACAAGGCAAGGTGAAGTCACTGCCAGGATGAGGTGCCTCCAGTCCCTGATGAGATATGCCAAAAGAGCCAAAAGCATGTTCCCTACACTCCAGCCGAGACTGATGATGGTACCTGTGAATGTGCGGTGTTTAACGTCTGTCCACTCAACACCTGTAGAATGAGCAGAATTTATATAGGTATTATCAGCATGAACATAAACAGCAAAATGACATGACTGAAACTATGAAAAACAATAGTTATCATGTATTTTATTCTAAACATGTATGATATGTATGCTCAGCCTGTTTTTATTCCAGAATCTGATGTAAATCTTTTGGGAATAGATTTTTTTTTTTTTTATCAAATAGGCTACTTAGTGAGCTTCTTTTTAAGCATTTTCAAAAGCATTAAAATCACAATGAATCATTCACAAGAATATGAACAGGATCATCTCGGGTTTCATGTTGACTAGAGAGATTGAAAAGAAACAAGAAAGTGATAGATACACAGGGCAACTGTGGTGATAGACATCCCGGTCAGGGCCAGTCCACACAAGGTTCTTGCTATGGCGAACATCACGTAAGATGTGGAAAAAGCTTCAACTATTCCAAAAATAGAACTGGCCACAAAGGAAACCTGAATCATCGGCTTACGCCCAAACCTGTGGAGTGATAGAAAAAAAGATATATATAACCACACTGGATATTCGCACATTAAAAATCACATGGGAAACTGTGGATACATTCTGTCATGCTTGTTATACAGATAGCCTGAGGTAAGCATTTTTGATGTGTGACGTTCCGTGACAAATAATGAGAAAACGAATATTTGAACGCTGTTGTGAAAGCAAAGAATGATTATAAATGTGTACAAGTCAGCTATGCAGAACAAATCAAGGGGAATGAATCGTTTTTCAACCTCAGTCATGTGAGTAGAGACACTTGATTGTTGAAAAGTAATATGACCGGCTTTTAGCCTAAGGAATCTCATATAAGCACCACTGATGAAAGAAATGCTAGAAAATAAACAGTCCTAGGAAAAAAGCATGTAACAAATGGTTTTAGAACATAAGATTAATAGAAAACATTAACGTACTTATCTGCCAACTGGCCAAACATGACAGCGCCTAATGTCACCCCAATGAAGAAAAACGTGGCAAGGGCTTGGTTCAGCTTTTTGTTGTCACATACCAAATCCCACTGGAACAAGAGAGAGAAATCATACCTCAATATTCCAGCTTATATGCTTATAAAGGTTAACTAAACCAAGAGTAACATATTTGTTAGAGAATACACTGGTGAAATAAAGTCAATTTTTATGGTACCCTTTCAAAAGGGGGGAAAAGACAAAATCCTTCTAGCTTTTGAAGTAGATATAATAAGTAACTCAAAATATCATCAACATATTAAGTACAGGAAAGCATTTTGTTTATTTTTACCTCAGTTGCGGTTGTTGATGTGAACTGTGAACGGTCATATACCCATCCGTGCTGGCATGGCACCGACACATTTGATCGGTTTCCATACACTAGGGAGAGGTCAGCATTAGGGTCAAAGTTCAGGGGAAGGGGGTACATCTTGCAGGAGCTGTAGGACCCATCTGCGTTACGTGGGATGCCAAGTGCCAGGACCTCATCACTGTCCTTCTCTGTGCCAGCTGCGTACCGGTCGTCCAAGTGAGGCAGGGAGCAGTGGTGGGGTGGCACACCTGAGATGAAGTTGTGGAGCAGGAAGTGCAGAGGTAGGATGACGCGTGGGAGCCATAGGATGTATAGAACCAGAAACTGGAACTTGTTGAAGCCGCCAATTTCATGAAGGACGTCCTCAAACCTCATAGCTGAAAGTGAGATGAGCTACCAGATAGATTTGATTTTCTTCTTTGTTCCTAATGTATGTTCTACTCACCCATCAGAATAAAGATCTCCTTGATGAAATTTGCTCAGTTCTGGAGAAACACTTGGGTTGGTCTGTCATTTATGGTGAGCAGGGAATAGTCTGAGGAGATGTGAAATGCTGAATTGCTATATGTTATCATAATGCTCTTCCCAGTCATGCTTTTCAGGGTCTGTATGAGACACAAGAAGGTCTTTGTTTTGGTAAGCTCAAGAAAAAGAAGAGTCCCAGGCCTTAAAAGTTCACTATCGCTCACCTGACTAGCTGGAGAGAGGAAATAGAAAATACATTGGTTCCACAATGACCTTTTTTGGATTGAAAATAGCAAGTGAGATATCTGTATTAAAGGAGAAAATACTTTTTTTTCTGTTGCAAGATTTGGTCAATTTAATTTAACTCTTGAATTTCAGATATTTATGAAAAATACCAACAGATATAAAAATGTACATTTATAATTATGTTATTAATTTATAAAACAAAGCTCTGTGGGGGATTCAGATGTGATCTCAGTCACTGTCTGATTCAATCTGGTAAATAACATGAGCATGTTTGAATCTTTTTAGATGATCGATTAAAAAGAATCAGTTTGATATAAGCAGTTCAATGTGTAAATGTTTTCAAAGAATGAGAAGAATGTGAAATGTGTTGAAAAACAACAACAGACCACAATTAAGACTTAATCATTTTATGCTCCTTATTTCAACAAAAATCTTGATTAACATCTCACCATTGTAGAAAGAGCAAAAGAGGTGGGAATTGTTCATTTAGAAATAATCTGCATTGACAATTATCAATAATTGTGTGATTTCTGCCATGCTTAGAAAATGAGACAACTCGGTGTAGAACCCACAATATATTCCTTTAACAAAACTAAAACCCAAATACTTTACCATTTCCTTTGCCTGATAAAAATAAAGAGGTCTCTGCAAGAAATACTGAAAAGAATATGTACAGTACAAGCATACAGCAGTATCATCAAACACGTAACAAGCTAAAGACAAGGCATGCCCATCATCACAAGGTTTACAAAGAGGGCCGAGCTGCAGACCAGAGGAAATTTGTGCATTTGTCCATAGATATGTGGCAGATTTTACAACGTTATGTGTGTCTGGTGGTGTATAATAATTTGTGTTGGCTAAATACATTTAATATACTTTATGATTGTTTCCGATGTTAATAATTTGATATTTTCTCATTTTAGCATTATTCTGTGTCAAGGGCCAAAGCCAACTTGGCATCTAATTAATAATAAAGTACACCTTCAAAAACCATATATTAAATGAAATATGCACAACAGAACAACACATATACAGTATAGCACCGTGTAAGCTAAATGCAACATTTCCTCTATTATGTTCCAAGAAACTTCCATCAAAGTGAAAGCTCTACATCTTATAGTACAGCATACAATTATTTGGTGCAGAATCCAAAATTGAAACTAGCCATTCATTGATGAGGAAGAACATTAAATTAAATAAAAAGGTCAATTTAAGTCAATGGGGCAGATTACATTTTGAGGCAAGATGTTCAAGTAATTGAGAAGAAACAATCCCAGTAAACAGCAGTCACAGTGTCTTATCTGGCTGCAGGTGTGTTGTTGCTTGTGCTTTTCTCCCTTTTCAAGGAAACTGTGTTCTTCGAGTGAGCAGAAGCTTTGGTTCGATTCCTGACAGATGTGGTGGGTTGGTTTGGTGATGATTTGACGTCCTTTGCAGGACCACTGCAAGCAGTAGTCCTAGACTTCACTGGGAGCTCCACAGTGGCTCGGAGAGCAAATGGTTGCTTGTGGGATTCGCTAACTGCAGTTCGCAGGTGTAGCCTATGGGGTGAAGGACTAGCTATACGGGTTGAAGAGAAAGTGCAGTTTGCGGTGCTCAAGCTGCGACGGGATGATGCCGGAACACAGGAAAGTGGGATGCGATTGCTTCCACTTGAAATGGTTGAGCGGGACAGGGTTGATTTCGATCTTGTGTGAAATGCTGGAGCACTTGATCCTGACTGTGATGGTACTTTTGGGCTAAGGTGAAAAATTTGTAAAATAAAATTAGTCTATTTAATGTATAACCTTATCACTGAAGAGGATTAAGGACAAGCAATAATAAAAGAATAATTATAATGCTAGATTAAACTCATTAAATTTCAAGAAAAAATTAAAATGTTGACAATAAAATCATTAAATTTAGAGAATACAGTCAATGTGTTTCATGAGAAAAAAGTGAAAATAAAAAGTTGAGAATAAACTTTTACTCAAAGTATGAGTTTATCCTCAATACTTTATTTAAATTTTATGTTTTTATTTCGGGGGGGTTAACACAATACTTTATTCTTGAAATTGAATGAATTTATTCTCAACATTTTATTTAAAGGGGTCCTATTTTGCTTTTTCAACTTTAGTTAGTCTCTAATGTGGCTGTTTGAGCATAAAAAAAGATCTGCAAAGTTACAAAGCTCAAAGTCCACTTCAAAAGGAGATATTTAATTAAACAGAAATCACTTTTAAAAACTACAACTCGTTTGAACGACAATGCATATTTTCTGGGATTTGTGATATCACAAATATCAACGAATGGCATAAGACCTGGTTGAGCTGCACTAGAACAGGCAACGATAATAATGTGTTTTTCACAATTATTAAATCAAGACTTTGTAAAATAACATAATATGACCACTTTAAACTTTATCCCTCCAAAATCTGCATTTAATGAATTTAATCTTTAGATGGTTTCATTTATTTATTTATTTTTTTGCTTCTTCCTTACCTTAGGGTAAGCTGTACAAGTAATAAAATGCACAAGTAATAAAATTAACTTATATTAAACTAGACTTACCCATTGCTTGCCTTTTGTTCTGATTTTGGAGGCTCTGCTTCAGGCTGGACAACAGGAACTGCAACTACTAGTTTTGTTGAAGGCTTCCTTATTGGTGTGACTGGACGTGGGATCCTGCTGTGCCACTCAGTTCGGTACTTTTCCTCAGCCTC
Source organism: Carassius gibelio (assembly GCF_023724105.1). Lineage (NCBI taxonomy): Eukaryota > Metazoa > Chordata > Actinopteri > Cypriniformes > Cyprinidae > Carassius > Carassius gibelio. Next base: position 13,772,316 of record NC_068406.1, read on the forward strand.
CTTCTTGAGCTTGTTGATGGGATCATCAGATTCAGGAATATCTTCCTCTGAGCCAGTAGTTGAAAGAGTCTCTGAAGGTCTCTTAGGCTCATCTCCAGAAGATAACGAGGATGAAGTCCTGGAATTTAATCTCATCCAGCGACCCTGTCGCTGTCTTTCCACAACTTGACGGGCCAGGTCTTGTTGCATGGCTCTTCTACGCAGTCGTTCTTTGGTGGACAGGGATTGTTCGGATCCTGGCTCTTCTTCCGGGACTAGGATAGGAATTCGACTTTTGCTCCTTGGCCGTGGATGTTTAGAAACACTCTCAAGTACTGTGTTCTCCTCTTGATGTTCCTCTTTTGGTTCCTTGTCCTGTTTGAGGTCAGTTGATGAATCTTGATGGATAGATTCCCTAGACTCTAAGGGTAGAGGAACCAAAAGATCGTCTTGTTTTTTAGTAATCTCGTTTGGCAAAGACCTATCCAGAACATTAGTTACCTGGGGTCCCTCTGTAAGAGTCTGAGAGGTGACTTCATACTGGACACATGTCACTTCTCCTGGCCCTTGAGAAAAGGAAGACTTATCCATCCCTTTAGCCTTTGATTTTCCTTCAACCTCCTCTAAAAGTTCATGAACCTGTGAACCACTGGAAGACATCACATTCAGATGGGTTGTCTCTGCAATGTGTACAAAAGTTCGCTCCACTTTGGAGACAGGGGGTGATGCAGTTGAGGCTGAGGCCACTTGAGTTGTTGAGATGGTTACCACTGGTTTAGATGTCTGTATGGATGGGTCAACAGCAGTTGCATCAGGTTGCCTTCCATCTGTAGGCCTCTCTGCCTGTTTTATGTCATCCTGGACCTGTGCCTGTAGTCGACCATCTTTATCCAACTGCTCATTTTGAGGGGCATCAGATCCTTCCACACCCTGATCCATTTCAGTCCCATTTATAGCGTGGGGAGACTTTTTCATGTCTCCTGGTGAAAACAAAACAAGGGTATTTGAGACATCCTCTTGGTCAGGATCTACATCAGCAACTGAACCAGGTTCTTTTGGCTCCTTGTGTGGATCATCGGCCACTAAGGTAGATGGAGCCCCATCTTGACTGCGTTCAGTGCTCTTTTCGCTCGCACCACTACTAGATTCACTCTTCGTGACGTCATCATCTTTGGGTCCTTCATGTTGTGTCTCAGGTGGTGTGGCCGTGAAGGCCCGTCGCTGGTGTAGGCTTCCTGTAAGCATGACGGTAAGGAAGTCGGCTCTCTTTGCATGCAGTTTAGGAAGGATATGGAACATTTCCTTCTCTGAGGATGGGGATTTAGTCCTGTAGTCAGTGGGTGACAATAAAGGCTCATTCAGGGTTGGGACCTAAAAGAGAAGATACACATGCACAAGTTACAATGCTGTCATGTCATGTAATTGTAAGGCAATATAAAAAAAACTATGATACATTTTTATTCAGTGGGTTCATATCTTAATGCATATGAGAATATAATGTACTTCAGAATGGAGTTTCTATCCATTTCCAATAGAATCATTCCTATTCATGTCAACCACACAACACAACTGATTTTTTTTTTCTCTCAAAGACTTTAATTTTGTTTAAATTGTACACAAGCGTTTCAAGATTGTCTAGATTACATACATAAAAAGGCACAAAAATGTGTTAAAGAATTTTCCCTTTTACAGCAGCCAGTCATATTTAGCCTTTTCTTTTTCAAGTGTATCCCAACATACAGGTTTTCTAAACAATACATAGACTAAAACCAGCCAGATAACATGCTTTTATGTATTCAGGATTCTCTTTCTTGATATACACACATCCTGTAATAAAAAAAAGAGTTTAAAATACATGCTTTACGTGGAAATATTACAAGCGTATTGTACAGTGATACTGTGATAGAAAAGATCATATGCTTATTGTACATCAATCTAACAGATCATAGCCCATTTATATTAGATAACAATACCAGACTGTCATTGTAAATGTGAATCTTGATCTTAAGTGACTTGCCTGGTTACATTAAAAAGTCAAATAAAACCTTCAGCAACTTATTTTTACACTTTGTTATTTAACAGCACACACTATTACCACTCTTACCGTTGACACATAGTTGTTTTTAATTGCAAATATATTGAATATATTAAATATCGACAACAGTCGGTGCTTGTATCAGCTCTTTTAGAGCTTATCTGTTGTTTTGTGTACATTGTTGCTTTTCAACAGGTACCAACATTATAGAGTTCATTGTAGTTCACGTGAAGCTTCTCACAGCTTATCAATCGAAGATTATGCTCCAAACGTCATTGATCCATCACATTCTCCATATGTTCTACATACATTGAATGACCCTGCAGTCAACATGTCAACAAATATAATACAACATGCAAATTACAGCTATGATACAGCATTTTACTTCATATAAAATGTGTTATTGTGACAAAGGCATTGTGTATAGGCATAAAGTAAAACTCATTAGACATAAGAGCAGTTCAGTTGGGTGTGACAGAATAAATTACTTTCTTTTTGGTATTTCAGAGCATCACATGCAGATGTTCAGGTAGAGATGAACTAAAAGGCCTTAGAAAATTGTGTAAACAGTGTACATAAACTAAAAAAAAAAAAAAAAAACATGGGCCATGCTAACATTTTCTAATTGTATTTTGTAGATCTTGACAGCACAACGATAGAAGGGAGACCTATGCTGCCCCTGTTTTTATGCTTCAATGCACATTTATTTGTCAATTAAATATTCTGGATATTTTCAATAAAATACATTGGTTTAAAAAAGACTTCAAGTTGCTCTGTTAATCACTTATTATGTAAATCAATGATCAACATACAATTCATGGAACATAAAGGCATAACATAAGCCATATTACATTTTCTTACATTTTCAGTTGCATGAACCAACTTCATTTGTTAGTCATGCAAAAAACAAGATTTTTAACATCGCAGTCTTTCCAGTACTTCCTGGTCAACAGACCTGGACAGTCTCAACAATATTGATTTTTCTTGCACCTTTAATTTCGGTGTCATTTCTGTTCAATTACTGCTAAAAACACTGATGTAAACCAGGCAAAAGCAGATGTGCAAAAGAAGTGCAAGAGTTAGCAGCCTGTTTGGGTATATAAACAGTACATTCATGTGAGAAGCCATGACTGTGACAGTACCAGAAACAAGTCATTTTTGAAATGTCATCATTTTATGCCTGTGTTTTCCCCCTTTCTAATGAGCAAAAACAGAAAAAGAAAAAAGAACCAGTTTTAGAAATTAGAGCCATTAAAAAATACTAGTTAAAGTAAATGTCTTTTAAAACAAATCATGACCATTTAATCTGCTTTCCTGAAAAGAGGCGAGAAAAAATAATCCATCCACCTTCACAACTCAGTCATGCTTCTTGTGTCATGAAGCAAGAGTTATTCTCCTTTCAAGCATAGGTTAAGCTAAAAAAAAAAAAAAACCTTCATTCACCAATATCTATAACGTGAAGAATACTCAACGAAGGTGAATTTAATCACTAAATGTCTATGTCCTACTAATGTACATAATATATCTAGAATATGCCCTTATTTTAAAGAAGACAAAAGCATACCACCTCTCATACCTCTCAATTCAAAATCACTGTTCACATCTTATTGCAATCAATGGCATTTGTTTTTAATCGCCAAGGAAACTGATATGGCTCCAATTCGGTGTCTTTTTAAAGTGCATTAGTGAGAAACAGTACTCAAAAGACCCTACAGCAGTCCTGCAATCACACTTTTGCTACTCAGTAACATACAGTACTGTGCTAAAGTTTTAGATCTGATCTCATCATCATAAGTCTGTCTGGAATAACATGAAGAAACAGAACAAACTGAGACAGACTCAATCCAGAAGACCTGTGGCAACGTCTCCAAGATCCTTCAAGAAACTTACCAGCAAACCTACCTGAAAAACAATGCACAAGTGCACCTATAGGACAAAAGCTTTTTTTTTTTTTTTTACTCATAGTGTGGTCACACCAAATGTTGATTTAATTTAGTTATAATTAGAAATTAATTAATCAAATCTATTTAAGGCATTATTTTTGACAGCATCTTCACTTTACAGAATTTTTTACACAAGTGCCTAAAACTTTGCATAGTACTGTAGCTTTGCAGGTTTCTTGAAGTGTTTTGGAGACATTGCCACAGTTCTTCTGGATTGAGTCTGTCTCAGTTTGTTCTGTTTCTTCATGTTTTTCCAGAAACACTGGATGATTGTGAGATCAGATCTCTGTGTGGAGCACTGGCTGCTGTCAGACTCCTGATGCAAACAAAAATCTCACTGGATTATTACAATTAATGGCAAAAAATAATGTTTGGCAATGTAAACTGATATTTTCTACTGATACTCTACAGCAAAAGATAGAAATAACTGACTTAAAACCTTTTTTGTTGGTGAAAATACTAGTGGCCTTAGACTTAAGCACAGTACTGCATTTCACAAATTTCTGCATCCAACCCAAGACTAACTAGGAGGTATTCAATGAGATATAATGCTTACACGGTGCATTCAAACCTCTATGCACATAAATGTATGATTAAATAAGATATGGAAGCTTTTGCCTACACACCTTCCTAAACACAAAGGAATGGAAAATGCATTTTGTTGTTTTATTTGCTTGTGCATACTATCTGGCTATGATCATTTTAATCAGTGGCTGAGAAACCAAAATCCAGCGTGCTGAACTTTCATTTATGACTGCATCTAAACAGCTGACTCAATTATCTCAAATTTAGTTGGCAGGAGATAACCAGACTCCAGCATGCCACTCCATTGGTTATAAAAGTATAGACATATTATTCCCTTTTGCTCATACAGTATGTTTCCATTATACATTTAAAACACTTTCATTTAACTTGTATAACATCTCCTTTGTGAGGCAAAGCACCTTCAGAGCACAGAAAAAAATTGAAATATCTTTCTAAAATTGAAAGCCTGTTTACAGTATGCAAGGAACATTATGTACTATGAACGATGGCTCATAAAGTGTTTGACAGCCTTAATTATGATTAAATGAAACGATTAAATACAAAATGTAAAATGCATAATGCAATGACAAACACCATCAAAAAAGTAAAAACAACTAACAAAAATCTTTTCATGTTTGTTTGTCTGTTTGTTTGTTTTTTGCATGGAAGACTTCAACTTCAGGCTAAAATAATGTGATCAGATATATTTCAGGGTGGCCACAACTGCAGAAATGCGACACACATGCAACTGAGGTACACAAACACAACTGCAGATAATGAAAATAAAATTAGTCTGTGAATACCTTTGCGATTTTTAATCTACGAGTGGTTAAAATAACTAAAACATCTGTTCATGACAAGCCGAAAGTGCAAGATACAATGGTGGCCAAACTTATTAGAACATTAATATTTTCACCAGCTAAAAATGGTTTATGTCAGTTATTTCTATATTTTGCTGTAGTGTGTCAGTAGAAAATATCAGTTTACATGTCCAAACATTCATTTTGTCATTGATTGTAATAATGCAGTGAGATTTTTGTTTGACAGCAGCCAGTGCTGCACACAGAGATCTGATCTCATCATCATAAGTCTGTCTGGAATAACTTGAAGAAACAGAACAAACTGAGACAGACTCAATCCAGAAGAACTGTGGCGAAGTCTCCAAGATGCTTCAAGAAATCATGAGATCAGATCTCTGTGTGCAGAACTGGCTGTTGTCAAACAAAAATCGCACTGGATTATTACAATTAATGGCAAAATGAATGTTTGGAAGTGTAAACTGATATTTTCTACTGACACACTACAGCAAAAGTAGAAATAACTGACTTAAAACCATTTTAGCTGGTGAAAATAATAGTGTTTCATAATGTTGACCACCACTATATAAAGAGCAGGTGAAAAAGCACTGCATTCTCTTTAAATTCCGTTCTTACAGCCCTCTACAGTTTATTGCATCAGAAAAGTTCCCAAAAATAATTCATCATCCTGTTAAGAAAAAAAAGTCTTTCATATGGGCGTATGAGAAGAGACTACATCAGCTTTCCTCAGCTGTTCTTGTTCATTAGTTTGGCCAGCATCTGCTGTATCTGCAGTCGGGACACGCTGAGCATGGAGTGCCTGCTGCGTGGACTTCCGGGCGGCTGCAGAGGAGCGTGACGTCTTGAGCCCGATCGGATGTTACCGTGAGCCGGGCTGCTTTCAGCTGAGCGGCTGCGCTGGATGAAGGATCCTCCGGCGTGAGGGTACTGTTCGGTCTCCAACGTAGAAGACGAGAAAACATAGGAGGCGAGACGGCGTAGCTGATTGGAACGCGGGCCCGAGTGTGGCCTGTCGTCATCCAGCTGAAATAAAACAAGAGAAAAACATGTGTTGAAATTCACGAGCTGAGTGGAGGATGTGTATTTGTAACATTTAAGGCATCTCCCCAGTCGCATGCAGTGCGGAGAACGCCAGACACTCAGAGGAAAGAGAGGAACGGTCTCTCTTTACACAGACCTACAATGGGTTGCCTGGAAACAAGTCTTCACAAGAGACAAAGCTAAAGGGATAGCTATGTTTTTTTCTTTTTGGTTGAGCGGCCAACATTGAGAGCCTCTTTATTCCACAGAGGCTGTTCGTTTGATGCAGATCCACCTCTCAAAAATGTGCCATATATGTCCATGTACAAAAAATAAGACGAGAGATTCGAGACAAAAGTACTTTAACCATTTTGCTGATCGGAAAACCATCGTTGTGAATGCAGACAACTTTAGAAAAATGACTCGTCAGGCATACAAACACAGACACACATGGGTAAAAATGGATAAAATGATGACAAAACAGAAATCAAATCAGAAAAAACAATGAGCAAGTTCATCAGACAGGTACAAAAGGGACTAGCCTAAACTGTGCTTACCGCAAACACCTCTTTCACTCTTCTTTTGTGGCTCCAGCGACAGCCTTGGTATTTTCTCCGTGGGTGAAATCAACGCGTCATACGTGATTTTGAGCGAAAGGCCGAGCAAAAGACAGTGGGCATTTAAAAGGTGAAGACTGCTGGGAAAATGAGCATCCTCATCTGTTTTGATTTGAGGTTTCGGCTATCATTCAAAAGAGACAATCCAGCAATCCCAGTTCAGCTTGAAAAGGCTGTGACTGTGTTTACAGCGAAACAATATGAGGGACAAGTTTTTCCAAATATAATTTAGAAAAATGCCCCTGAAAACTATACTACACATCTTTGCGTTCTGCTGTATTTCCTATTGGCTAAATGAGAACAATTAAAACTGGCTAAGTTGAGCTAACTATGATGAGCAAAACTGTCATCTGGCTCACCCTAGTGGTGAAGTGCATCTGAAATCTTTTCACACATTCTGTTCGTTCTGGACTATGAGGGATGACAAACATTAAAATATGAAAATGAATCATTTTAATATGAATCTGTTTATATGTTAATATATGTTAATATGTTTAGTGCTGAGCAACCCCCCCCCCCCCAAAAAAAAAAAAAAAAAACAGATCACAGTCAGAATATAAGAAATTTAGAAAAGCGTTCAGCAGTAGACCACTGATTTTTAACAATGCAGTCAATAACACAAAGACAGTTCCGAGGTAAAAAATAAATAAATAAATAATTAAAAAGATACATGTAACCCTCTGGTTTAGCCTAAGAGTGATAGTTGTGTTTCCTGTGAAAACTGTTGAAAACCAAATAGATATTTTATCCAGTTATTTATCTGGAAAAAAAGAAAAGAAATGTGAGCTATGTACACACTGCAGATACTATTAAATTAGATGTTTAACCTGTTCTGTTACTGGGTTTGGTTATATACAGGAGTGACAACTGAATTAAAATGATGAAATGTTAAAGGGACACAATAGTAAAAAAGAAAAAAATCATACTAAGTATACTTCAAACCATTAACATATTTATTGACATTTCCCTTAAGACTTACTTAAACTTTTTTTTAAATATTTTTTTTATTGCACAATGCACATTTCTTAATATCATGCCTAAAATGTGTTGTAGTGTAACTGGAAATAAGGACTGTATGATCTCTGTATTAATATCAGTGTTTAAATGCAAGATATTTAAAGTGTACCTGAAGTACTGTATGTATACTTGCAATAGTTCCACTTTAGCACAATCAAATATACTTCAGCATATTTTTAGTTGGACTCCAGCACTCCTTCTGCAGAATTTAAATACATTACGTTCAAAATGAGTTGATCCAATTTAGCAGACTTTAAGTATACCAAGTACAATTGCAGGGTATTTTTATTAAGCGCATACATAGAGTATGTAAATGTATTTTTAGTATACTTGGCACAAAATAAATGTATTTCAAATACATCTAAGGGTTTTTTTTTTTCACTTGGAGAGTTCACCCACAAATACAAATTGTGTCATTATTTACTCATCCTCCCGTCATTCTAAACTGTCAACCTAAACTGTTTGGTTACTTGCATTCATGTTTCACAAAGAAAGGTTGGCAATGACATGAGTGTGAGTAAATGATAACATAATTGTTATCTTATCATTATCATCATCAAACTATCATTTTTAAGGTGTGAGCAACTGAAATGTTATTACATTCATGTAGTGTGTGCAGAACTAAACTGAACAGCTAGATAATGCAAAGAAAATAACACGAACAATGGCCTCAGTGGACAATGGTTTCATAACAAATGGCATACGATTTGTTTTATAGCCATGCTTTGTCTACAGTTGCAAGATGTAAAAATATCCTTAGGGTAACATCCATATTCCAGGCTGTAGTAAGAATGACTCATTATTCTTTACATATGATAATGATAGTTTATTGAAATTCACTTGTACCTCGAACATCTTTGCAGTGTGCACACTACCTCAGAGCAGTTTAGTTACAGCTAAACTTCTGCATTCAACCAATATTCAAAATACCAACCATGAACGAAGAAGAATCATTATATTGTACCAAATCATGTGAAAATCAAATGTTCGATGGTCAGAAAAGAAGAGATGAGGCATGAGTCTGTGTCAGACATAGTGAATTATAGAGCGAGTGACAGACGGAGAGAGAAGAAAGGGAACAAGAGATAGGCACACACCCTGTAAATAGTGAAGTGAGACAACAGCACCGCCCCAACAGCACTGGCTTTGTAATGAATAAAAGCTTGTTTTAAGACAGATAAGCTATTTTAAAATTAAAAAGAAAAGTGCTCTTAACATGTCTTCAGAACCAGTATTTCATGTTCAAGTGGGAAGTGAACAAATTTCTTTGTAAGGTAAACGAAATCCCTTATGTAGGTTATTCTATAACTAAAAAAGTCAGGCACCACACTTAAAGGAAAATGGAAAGTACTGCAAGGAGGATTTTAATGCTTTGTTATATATTTTACAAAATGTAATACAAATACATACAGTATTTAAATCCTGTGTGTGTGTGTGTGTGTGTGTTTCTTAAAAAAGTATCTTATGCTCACAAAGGCTGCATTTATTTAGTCAAAAATAAATAAATAAAAAAGTCATAATGTAAATTATTGTTTAAATTTAAAGTAAATGTTTCCTGTTTTATTAGATTTTAAACTGTGAAGGAAAATAAATTTAGCTGAATATTCAAAATATTCAATATCCAGTCTTCAATGTCACACAATCCTTCAGAAATCATTTTAATATGTGAAGTGCTGCTCTAAAAACATGTTGAAAACATTTATTCTGCTGTATATTTTATTGGAAACCATGACACAGTTTTTTCAAGGTTTTCTGATTAACAGAAAGCACAAAAGAACAGCATTTATTTGAAATGTTTTTTTTTTTTTATGTATTATTATAAATGTCTTTATTGTCACTTCTGGCCAATTTAACGTATCCTTGCTAAATAAAAGCATTAATTACTTTCAAAAAGATTTTAAAGTTAATGTATATTTAATTTTTTGTATTAAAGTTGTATTAAATTGTGTAAAATATTTTAATATTTTTTTAATAATATATTAATAGCATTTTGGAAATATATGTCAATGATATGCAAGCAGAGAATTAACAATCAATCAAAATGCCATGGAAAATAAAGAAATTACATTATTGTGTTCCTGCCATCTTTTATTTTAATTAATTTCCTTATTAGCCGATAAGATCCAGTTCTCTGCTGATAAGTGCTGGTTTGTGCACAATAAACATCCCTTTCCTGATCTAATTTTAAATATATGGTTTAGACTATTATTCTTCAACATGTCAAGTGCTCTAAAACATTGCATGCAAAGTATAAACCATGTTAAAAGTGTCTGTAAACAAAGCTCTTCTAACTGGACCTTATGATTTCTTTACCACCATCAAATATTCTCAACCTCATTCACCTCAAACCAGCCAACACACTCCATCTTCAGCATAAGAATGTCAGTGCAGCTTAGTGAGGACAGTCTTACCTGTCTCTGAGGTCCGTTGGGATCTGACTCTCTCCACCGCGGCCGTCCGGAGGGCAGCGAGTGACAGGGCGACTGCACAGGGCTCTCCACAGATGTTGACTGGCCTTTCCCGCTCCTCCTGGATGCTTCCTCCTCAGTAAGAGGCAGCATGCCTCGTGTAGTGTGGTCGCCATGTGACATCTTGGGTCTGACTGACGGATCTGTCCCTCTATGTCTCCGCCGCTCTTCTCCTTCCTCCAGTGGGCGTAATTCCTCCGGCTCCTCATCCGTGGTGCCAGAAGTGGTGGGCTCGGCCCCTGGAAGATGGTGGAAGTCTCTGAGCTCCATTTCTTTATCTATGATAACCCACTCTTTGCTGTCAAAGTCCTCTTCTTCTGCAAGTGGGACAGAGCGGATGAAGGCATTGCTGTGGGCTTCCTGGTCCACCGATGCAGATGCTTCATTACGACCACGGTCTCCGCGGCAGCCATCGACAGACAGCATCTGAGCAGGCTGGGAGGAGTAAACGTGCCGAGAAGGAGAACCCAGGATGTCCATTCGAGAGCTGAGAAAGGAATAAATTCCAAATTTTTAATGCTAAATCATACAAAGAGCAGTACAATATTCAGTACAAGAGTATGAATGGACACTGTGACCAAAATATTATATAATAATAAATTACATTACTTCAAAGGTCAACATTGTATATATTTATGTAATTTCATTGGATTACATACACTACTGTTTAAAAGTCCGATGTGAGTAAAATTGTTTAAATAAGTTGCATTTATTTGATCAAAAACAGTAATAATGAGAAATATTGTTATAATTTTAAATAACTTTTTTCTATTGTAATATAGTATAGATTCATATATTAAATGAATTGTATTATATTATTACTTTGAAATGTAATTTATTTCTGAGATGTGAAGCAGAATTGTTATTAAACCAGTCTTCATTGTCATACCATCCCTCAGAAATCATAATTATATGCAGAATTATTGCTTAAGAAACATTTCTTCTTATTATTATTAAGGATGAAAATCGTTGTCATGCCTTTTATTTTTGTGGAAACTATGGTAAAGAAAAATTGTTTTTATAAAAAGTACAAAATAACAGCTCTTGTTTGAAATATAAGTATTCTGTAACATTATAAATGCCTTTACTGTCACTTTTAAATAATTTGATCCATCCTTCCTGAATAAATGTATTATTTATTTAAAAAAATAATAATAATTATAAATCATCCCAAAATTTCAAACATTAATGTGAATGCTCATGTTGCAATCCCTTTATTTAAATAACGCAGTTAATTAAAACTATTATGAATATCAAAACAAAATAAATGTACGCCTCACCGCTGTCCATAACCGTCCCGTCCATCAGCGGCCGACATGCGATCAGATTCAGGGCTGTTGAGCCGTCGGTACCTGAGCGAGTGCACCTGCACACCTGGAGAGTCCAAACCTCTTTGAGGCGACACAGGACACACACCCCGGCTACCATCTTCTTCTTGACCTCCCTGCAACATTAAAATCAAAAAGATTTAAGGGAAATTGATTTATAAAATGGATTATTATGTTTAATTGTTTTAAAAAAATGAATTAGTGTGACTGTATTTGATTGGATTATATTCATTATACTGCTCTGCACCTTTCCAAGGTTAATCCTGAGTTTGTTGCGATTAAAGTCTGTCTCCTCCCATCCATCTGCATCTGTAGGTAACTGGTTACCATCAGCTGGCCGGCCAGAAGGAATTGGAGGGGCGTTTTCCTGGTCGCTTAGGTGCTCGTCCTGCACAACATCATCTGTGTTTTCCCTCTGAAGGTCACCAGGCATTGTGGTCATATTTATGACCCTAAAGGTCCCAGAAAAGATCACAATCAATTTTTTATTTAAAGGCAAGGCAAGGCAAGTTTATTTATATAGCACATTTCGTACACAATGGTAATGCAAAGTGCTTTACATAAAAGAAAGTAAAATAATCATGAAGAAAAATAATAACAAAATTAAAACAAGCGATTTTAAAACTTTTAAAATGATTAAAACATTTACTTTAAAATGAATTTAAAAACAGTTTGAAAATTATTTTAAAATAAATAAAAAAAAAACAGTGAAAATATAGTGCAATCAGTTCGGACATTTGCACAGTGCTCATTCAATAAATGCACAGCTAAACAGATGGGTTTTGAGTCTAGATTTAAATGTGACTAGTGTTTAGCACATCTGATCTCTTCTGGAAGCTGATTCCAACTGCGGGCAGCATAGTAACTAAAGGAGGACTCCCCTTGTTTTGTGTGAACACTTGGTATTTCTAACTGACTCAATCTTAATGATCTGAGTGGTCTGTTAGGTTTGTATTCAGTGAACATATCTGCAATATATTTTGGTCCTAGGTCATTTAGTGACTTATATACGAGTAAAAGTACTTTAAAATCAATCCTAAATGTAACTGGCACCCAGTGTAAGGACCTGATGACTGGTGTGATATGCTCAGATTTTCTGGTTCTAGGTAGAATCCTTGCAGCAGCGTTCTGGATGAGCTTCAGCTGTCTAATGGTCTTTTTGGGAAGGCCAGTGAGGAGCCCATTACAATAGTCCACCCTGCTAGTGATAAATGCATGAACAAGTTTCTCCAAGTCTTGACTGGAAACAAAACATCTAATTCTTGCAATGTTTTTTAGATGATAGTATGCTAATTTAGTTACTGCTTTGACATGACTACTGAAAATGAGGTCTGTCTCCAGAATCACACCAAGATTCCTGCCTTGATTTATAGTTGTTTGACCTAGTCTAGGTATGCATTCACCTTGAAAACTTCATCTTTGTTTCCAAATGCAATGACTTCAGTTTTTTCCTTATTTAACTGAAGAAAGTTCTGGCACATCCAACTATTAATTTCATCAATGCATTGGCAGAGGGAGTCAATGGCTAGGTAAATCTGGGTATCATCAGCATAGCTGTGATAGGCAATTTTTCTTTCTCATTATTTGAATTAGTGGAAGCATATACAGGCTAAACAAGAGCGGTGCAAGAATTGAGCCTTGTGGGACTCCACATGTCATAGATGTCCACTTAGACTTATGCTTTCCTAGCCTCTCCCTTCTAAGTATGACCTGAACCATCCCATCTGAGTCCATTCCCAGAAAGCCCGACCCAGTTTTCCAGTCTCTCTAGTAGTATGTTATGATCGACAGTGTCAAACGCAGCACTGAGATCTAGCTATACCAGCACCAATATTTTGCCAGAGTCAGAATTTAAGCAAATATCATTTATTATCTTAATGAGTGCTGTCTCTGTGCTGTGATGCGGTCGGAAACCAGATTGAAAATTGTCCAGGTATCCATTTGAGTTTAAGTAATTGTTCAGCTGATTAAAAACTACCTTTTCTATAATTTTGCCTATAAAAGGAAGATTAGATATTGGTCTAAAATTGCTCAAAATGGTGTTATCAAGATTGCTCTTTTTCAGGAGGGGCTTAACAACTGCAGTTTTTAGGGAGTTTGGAAATGTCCCAGAAAGAAGTGAGGTGTTCACCACACTTCTAAGATATCTGCTTCTGAGCAGTTAAGCACACTTTTGAAAAAAGATGTGGGAAGTGTGTCAAGATAGCAGGTTGATGATTTTAGGTGCTGCACTATGTCTTCCAGAATTTTGCTATCAATTGTTTCAAAAATAGACATAGTATATTTTTGATATTGTGGCCTATTCTGTCTGATTTCTGCATTACTTGAGGATGTGCTAATCGCCTTCCTGATATTTATGATCTTCTCAGAAAAGAAAGAAGCAAACTCATTGCATTTGCTGTCTGAGAGCATTTCACTGGGAATCTGACTTGGGGGGTTTGTCAGTCTCTCAACAGTGGTAAAAATAGTACGAGTGTTATTTAAGTTACTGTTTATAAGGTTTGATAAGAATTGTTGTCTAGCTGTGGCTAATTTCACATTAAAAGCATGAAGGCTGTCTTTATAGATGCTATAGTGAATTTCAAGTTTTTTCTTCCTCCACATCCGCTCAGCTTTTCTGCATTGTCTTTTCATAGTCTGAACTGCTGTTGATCTTCTCCAAACTGATTTCTGTCTTTTTGTTTTCTTACTGACTATTATTGGCGCAACATCATCAATAAAATACTCAACTTTTGAGTTGAAGGAATCAAGGAGAATATCAACAGAGTCTGCAGAAATGCTTGGTGTTAAAGATATAGCCTCCATAAATAGTACACTTGTGTTCTCATTTATGCATCTCCTTCTGACAGAGACAGATCTAGATTCAGTGGTAGCAGAGATCAATATATCAAAGAAAATACAGAAGTGCACATGCACATGCTGAGTCAAGTCAAAAGTGTTTAGAACCGTTATCATTTCTTTTGTAGTTTTGTTTTCTGTATTATCTATGTGAATATTAAAATCCCCTGCAATTGCAAAACAGTCAAACTCTGAGGAAATTATTGATAACATTTCTGTGACCTCTTCAACAAAGACTGGAAAGTATTTTGGAGGCCTGTAAATAACAATAAACAGAATGCGTGGGGCACTTTTCAGCACAATCCCTAGATATTCGAAAGACAGGTACTGACCAGATGACACTTGCTTGCATTGATAGACATCTATAAATAGAGCAGCTACACCCCCACCTCTCCTAACAGTCCTGCAGACACTCATGTAAGTGAAGTTAGGAAGGGCTGCTTCACTAAGGACTGTTGCACTGCAGCTGTCTTCAAGCCATGTTTCGTTTAGAAACATAAAATCCAGATTGTTTGTGGTTATAAAGTCATTGATTAGAAATGATTTATTTTTTAGTGAGCGAATGTTTAAAAGTGCTAACTTAATGGCAATGCTTTGTGTCTTTACATCAATCTTAGTTTGATGCATAATAGGCCACAGATTAGATGAGTTTGCCCTTCGGCTTGAGAAGGCCTTAGACTTTCTATCACGTGATAAAACTGAAATAGAGAAAGCTACAGGCACACTGGGTTCCCGCTTGTTCTGTAAGCATTTGTGAATGTTGCTGCTATTATAGCGGGGACCCGACACATATCATTGAGAGCTGCTATCAGTTGTTTTTGGGTAACCACCAATGACCTAAATTCTATGCAAAATTAGATATAAACATGTTTTTGGGCAACCTACTGTACTTGGAAACTTTTTCCATTTATTAAAAAAAATCTATTTAGTTTCAGTAGTGGTGCAGAAACTTCACCAGAGTTTCGAAACAGAAGATCAGACTCCTTTAAAAGTCATCAGACATTTTTCATTTCAGTATGCAAATAACAGTAATTAAGCAAAACAAAAAAGACGACAGATTCAAGCTGGTCTCTTTGTTGTCATTGTGTATTTCTGACTGTAAACAAGCCCTTTATCCATCTGTATGGCTTTTAAGTGGCAATGAACCACAAGTAACAAAACCCCCCGAGACACAATGGTGAATTAGAATGGGATTTGTTAAGTTCCATGCACGTGTGTTAGTGTACACGAGGATCTTTAACAATAAAGTGAGCATGATCAATAAAAATTTCTTCACAGTAAATTTACAGTCAGGTTTTAAACCTGTTTTGTTATTTATTTAACCTTTTAAAGTTATTATTTGATTTGGAGAATTCAATTTCAAATTGATGCAGAAAGAAAACAACAGCACAAAAACAAACCACTTTATTGCTACAGCATTGAACTAAGGTAGGTGGGTAGGTGGGTAGGTGGGTAGGTAGGTAGGTAGGTAGATAGATAGATAGATAGATAGATAGATAGATAGATAGATAGATAGATAGATAGATAGATAGATAGATAGATAGATAGATAGATAGATAGATAGATAGATAGATAGATAGATAGATAGATAGATGCATGAGGTGCTTACCCAACAATAGCTGCTGTGGGCCGCGTGTTCTGCTGCGCTGCTGTCGGTGTGGTGGCAGACATCGTGGAGTCCGTCCCACTTTTCTCCCAATCATATGGCTCGTTCTCTGTGATGATGCGTTCTTTCATGCTGTTCTCGAACACTGACATCAGGAGCTGACACAGAAAAGACACCAAAGTAAAGACCACCCATAGCTGTAGTAAATCCATGTAATCCATGTAAAAGTAATAACCTTTAAGAAAAGCACACATATATATGTTATATGTAGCATACACTTATAAAGAGAGAGAGTTTTTTGGTGCAGGTACCTGATAGTCAGGTTTGGTGCAGTAGTCAAGGCCTAAAACATGCTCCAGGAAGACATTAAACTCTGATGGCATGTGTTTAAGCAGCATCCTATGATCAAAGCGCTCCTTAATCTGACCCACCTGCTCCTAAATAATGCAGATTACAAAAGCAGATTTTAACAACGGTGGTATGACACAAAATAAAAATGTCATGAAATTTAACTTAAAAAAAAAAGGACAACAAATACTGATTTCAAATCAGGTAGGGGAAGTCAGAGCACCTTGTCTTTGATTTTCCTCCACGGGAGCTGCCCAGCAGCAAATTCAACCAGCATGTAAAACAATGACCACAAGTCATCATGGCGACCCATTTCCTGTAAAAACAACACAAGAATTCTATGAATTCTATTAAATTAACAGGTAAAACACACTGTAAAACACACTGTTTGATATAAATTCACAGTATGTTGCACTCACTTTGTTTTTATGTGCATTCACAGATGCATATCTAACAGTCCCTCGAAATCCTGCAACGGTTCTGGGCTGCAAGCGGAAATGTATTAGAAAAATCTGTCATTGATAAATGCATTTTTTTTTAAATCTGTAATACTTAGAATTGGTACTATGTAAGGTAAATCAAAGCAAACTAGAAAAAAAAATACTATGCATTACTGTATAATTGTATGCATTATAACTTTCATTACATTAGCAACAGGAAAGGGACAAACAGGACACAAAACACTCTGAGACTGAACATGGTGTTCCATTCTTCCAGAACAGTGAACACGCAACACAAAAGGTAAACACCTTCCATCATGTAAATGTACCTGTGTGTCTGTGTGTTCATGAGCGTGTAAAAGTCCCAGTGGCTCTCTCTCTCCCAAACCTATTCTAATTTTTTATTGGATTAACTAAATAACATTACAAGTAGAATCTGTTTCAGAAAAATGACATTTCATTTGGATGCAGTTAATGTTCTATTGTCGTGTTCACTGTTTTATTGCCAATTATAGAGACTGCTCTTTTGCTGAACATAAAGGTCAAACTCTTGAAAAGAAATCTCACAAGCATTATTCGAGAAGAATTACAAATGGCTCATTAAATCTATTAAATATTCTATTAAAACAACTTCTCTTTGGATTAGAACATGATTAAGAATCAAACTTGAAATTAAAAGTGAAATGAACATTATGTCCAAAATTTTCAGTTCATTTATTTAAATTGATTTTTCTTCAAATAAACGCACATCACACACACACACATATATATATATATATATATATATATATATATATATATATATATATATATATATATATATATATATATATATATATATATATATATATATATGAATGAAAGGAATGGAAATATGATAAGTGCTTGCACAGTATGTAAATGTATGTGCATTCATTTTTTATAATGTGGAAAGATCAGCTATAAAAGAAGATGAAAGTTCCATGAAGTCACTCACAATGAAAGTCTTTCCATTGGTGAGAGTATGGGGGAGAAGGGAACAGATGGAGAAATACGTCAGACATGCACGTCATAACTTAAAACCCCAAACGAAAACTGCAAAAATAAGACAAGATGGTCAAACAAAAGAAAAAGCAGAAATAATGCACCAGGCATAATTATACAAACGACCTCATGCACTCCACTTCAAATGCTGTCCATAAGAAAATATAAGTACAATGAAAAAGTACCAGAGAACAATAAACAATATATAACATCAAAAAACATCAACAAACAAAGAAAAACAAACAAACATGGCAGCATGACTCAGGACCTTAAATGTACTATTCATACTGTATGCTTTCAACAGAAGCGACATCAACAGTTCTAAAGACACCCAAACTATTTATAACCCTGAAATGATTTATTCATATCTCATAAATGTGATGCACCATAGAATATGAATCAGCTCAAACTAAAAATTCAATTTGCTGCAGAAAAAAACAACAGCTGGAAGAATCTGGAAGATTGCAGGAGAAAAACAAACCGCTTTAGTGCTGCAGCACTTAACTAGATAGATAGATAGATAGATAGATAGATAGATAGATAGATAGATAGATAGATAGATAGATAGATAGATAGATAGATAGATAGATAGATAGATAGATAGATAGATAGATAGATAGATAGATAGATAGATAGATAGATAGATAGATAGATAGATAGATAGATAGATAGATAGATAGATAGATAGATAGATAGATAGATAGATAAAAGACGCTGTTTCCTGCCTGAATCGATGAGTACAGCTGACTAAGCTGTGCAGAAAGGAAAGGCCAAAGAGAATAAGGGGGAAATAGAGAGAAAGACTGAGCAAAAGAGAGAGAGAGAGAGCTGAAAATATTACACCCTCTCAGGCTGAACCTGGGGGCAATGCTCACTGATGCATGCAGTCTTATTAAATATTCATACTGCTGCACTAAAACCTGCACGTCCAGAGAAATAGAGAGATAGTGTGAAGGATGGAGGAGAGAGGAACATGTGCGAATGAAGAGCTCTTTGTGATGAGCTAAAAGAGGAAACAGCCCAGTGCCTGATTCAGAGAGCTCTGTAAACCTCTCATGAGCGTTCAGTTCGTCTCTCTGCCAGCCTGCACTCTTACAGTGAATAAAGCCTTTTTATTGTTCAAATAAATCTCAGGCACTTCTTAATAAAACCAGACCTTCAGGGTCAATCAAAAGACAACTTCATATCATGGTAGTATCGTAATCAATGACAGAGAAAGACGGAAATTTTTGATCACTTGACTGCAGTGTAGGAATCATGTACCCTTATTCAACATATACAAAATAATGAGCATAAATAACTATTAAATAATTAAATCTACAATGACTAAAACTGAAAAGTATTAAAAAATACTGATATAAACTGTCACATACCGGTCTGACTTCTCCATTGGTGTTTGTATACTGTCGTGCAAGCCCAAAATCTAGCATATAACATTTCCTGTATGTTGAAGGCAGTCTTCCCATGGCAAAATTTGACTGGAAAGAAAATCCAAAGATCCTTAGTAAATAAAACCACTCATGGAAACCTAATGACACTGTTGCATTACAGTATATTTTTATTCTACACACGTTTAGAAAACAATTGCAGGAAAGTTATTAAATATTACCGGTTTGATGTCTCGGTGGAGAAAGCCAACCGAGTGAATGGCTTCTATGGATTCTAGAATCTGTTTTCCCAGGCGGAGGGTTGTGCTCATGGTAAAGGTGCCACGCGGCTGACTTCGCCTGAGATCTGCCAGGTTTCTACCCTGAGAGTGATAACAAAGTGTAATTGAAGCCCTCACACCTACATAACAGCAGTAATCACAGTATTTCAGAGAAAACAGCATGTGATCTTTCATAAAATCTTACTTTTACTTGGACTGAAATATAATCACCAGTCTAGTTACTTATTTGCATTGGTATTTAGATTTGATGTTACTGCATATGCGAATAGTTACAAGATAGAAATTGTTTACCTGCAGCTGCATGACGACATAGTTGAATTTATCATTTCGCCCACAGCCTATGAATTTACAAACATGGTTTTTACCTAAAAAAAAGAAAATAACACGGGAAGGTCATTTATGCTAATATTTTAAAAATTGCATTATTGGTCAGGGTGATTAAAAAATGCAAGTCCAAAGAAAAATATATTCACTCATTCCAAAAAACACAAACAAACAAAAATCAGTGTTGTATAATATTATATAAATAATGCTACAATAACACTGGTGTCAAAAATGTTGAACATTCATCTACTTTGTGAGTTTTAAATAAATACTAAATGCTACATAAAATCATTCAATTTCAGCAATTTTTATATATTTCATATTATTTTGTTACGCAAGAATCTGCACTATAGTGTGATGAATTATAGAATTAGCTGTCCTCTTTTGTTCTTCTTTGTGATGACTAATGGTTGAACTGAATCATCAGAATATGTGTGTGTATGCTCGGCTGTATGATCTTAGGCCGCTTCACATGTTCATAGTCACGTTGGCTGTGTTACTGCCGCTTCATTCACAGTGCTAAATATACAACACGCTACACATGGTCCACTCTGATAGGATGGTGATGATGAAGTCAACTAAATACTGTATATAGTTATGAAACGCCACTAACATAAATCATCTACCATTAAGCCTTTGAAGCGCAGTTCTTTGAGTCTAACTTTCTATAACTGAAATGATTCAAACAATACATGTTTTATTATCTTGATGGGAAATCAATTCATAATTGTTTTTACTGTGTCCTCAATATCACTTTTGAAACCCTCTGTGATAACGAACAAACACATTCTCCAGGAAAACAACAGTCCAAAAATCTAAACATAATAGAAATGGATAAGATAAATTTGCAGAAAATCAGTATAGTAATATAAAAATGTCAATAGATGATTAAAAATACAGACTGCCATTCAAATGTTTTGGGTCAGTATGATCTCTCAAGCTCACTTTAACTCAGGCTACGTTTATTTGAACAAAAATACAGTTAATACACTGTGAAATATGATTACAACTTAAAATAACTATTTCCTTTTTTATTTATATTTTAAAAGTAATTTAATCATGTAATTACAAAGCTGGATTTTCAGCATCATTACATCAGTCTTCCTTCAAAAATCATTCTAATACATTCTGAATTGGTGCTCAAGAAACATATATTATTATTATTATTATTATCAATGTTGATAACAGCTGTGCTGCTTAATATTGTTTTGGAAACCGAAAAAGCACAGTATTTACACAAAATTAAAATTGATTGTAAGAAAAGTCTTTACTGTTACTGTGGATCAACTAAATGCATGTTTGCAGAGGTGTCTATGTTTATGCAGAGCATTTTTTAAAAGCCTTGTTTACAATTTTGTAGAATAACTTCTTTAACTTTAACTTCAAGGGGAAGTCGTGGCCTAATGGTTAGAGGGTTGGACTCCCAATCGAAGGGTTGTGAGTTCTAGTCTTGGGCCGGACGGAATTGTGGGTGGGGGGAGTGCATGAACAGCTCTCTCTCCACCTTCAATACCACGACTTAGGTGCCCTTGAGCAAGGCATCGAACCCCAACTGCTCCCCGGGCGCCGCAGCATAAATGGCTGCCCACTGCTCCGGGTGTGTGCTCACAGTGTGTGTGTGTTCACTGCTCTGTGTGTGTGCATTTCGGATGGGTTAAATGCAGAGCACAAATTCTGAGTATGGGTCACCATACTTGGCTGAATGTCACCTCACTTAATTTACAACAAAAACAGTTTTTAAGAATCCAATAAGTACTTAGAACACAAATGACCCTGTGTATTTCCATGGAGAAATCGTCTTCAGTCAACATGTTGTCTTGTCAATGTCAAAGTGACATTGATACTGTACAAAAAAACCAGAACCTAATGATGACCATGCCTTACCCTGCAGTTTCTTCAGAACTGCCACCTCCATCTTCAGGACTTGTTTGGGCTGTTGAGCTGACTCCACTTTTAACGCTACATTCTCCCGAGTCAGCAGGTCCAACGCCTCGTAGATTTCCCCAAACCCCCCTCCTCCTATCTTCTTCAACTGGACACGTTAAAAAGAAACACAACAGGATATTATCTGATTTTTCTTTTTATTTGTATTTAATTTGCTTTTACTTTCTAGTATGAAACGTGAAGTGAGAGAAACAGTTGTATTCCTGTCAATGTAAGAGCTGTCAATGTTTGATGATCTCATAAAAATGCATACCGCTTTTCAAAGCATTCTTCAGACAAATCATCTGGGATCAAATGATCCAAACATCAAAAAGCACTTCATAATATCTGCATTTCAAGTGCCTATATAATACCTTTATTTCACTCACCTGAGATATTCATTTCAATCCACAAACTCAACAAATAATACTGTAACATAACCCATCTACATGTGCATGATCTTGTATATGTGAATAATCCTTGTTATATTGATTACAAATCTAGAGGGCACATGTATTGATCAGGGATACGCAACAGTGCAGCAGTCCCACAGCAGACAAACATTAGTCAGCTTTGCATAAATGTGTCACAAATTTCACAATATAGACTAATACATTTCTAATGGACAACAGAGAAAGCAAAGCTGAAGTCTTCTGATTTCAAATAACTATTAAATAATCCTTGACAATCAGTAATGTCAATCTCTCGTCTATAGTAGTTCTCTCGAGGTCAAGAGCCATTTACTCTGACTGGAACTAAGCAGTCATGTAAGAAGATTCTCTTCTCCTTTGTACTGGGAATTTTTGTTGGAATTTTATCTCGTTGTAATGTGTTTCGACAAGACAGCCCCAGTGAATGGGGTCAAAAGACCGATTAGTTTTACGGTTACATAATCCACTCAGAACAGGAGAAAAGATATGAGGCTGACACCCACGTATATATTTCCATTTATATAGTATGTACCCACATTCCCATAATTTTACAGAAAATCTGCAATAATGCATATTAATACATAAGGAAACACATATATATACTGTAATATTATGATTATAATTTAAAGTAACTTTTAATATATTTTAAAAGGTAATCTATTTCTTGGATGTCAAAGCTGAATTTAGCAGCCTTTGGTGTCACATGATAATTCAGAAATCATTCTAATATGCTGACATCTGCTCAAGAAACATGTTTTTTTTTAATCATTTTCATTTTTTCATGTTTCATGAATGTTGAAAACAATTATGCTTAATATATTTGTGGAAACCATGATGCAGTTTTCCCCAGAATTCTTTGATAAATAGCTCATAAGAACAGCTTTTATTTGGAACAGTATGTTTTTTAATTATGTAAAAGTCTTTAATGTCACTTTTGATAAATTTAATACAAACTTTATGAATGAATGTTTTAATTTCTTTAAAGAAAATGGTTTCTTACCCCAGGCTTTTGAAGGGTATTGTATTAATACGAATTAATATTTTTTTTAAAAAAAAGAATAATTAATTATTTTCATTATGTTTTTTTTATACTCCAAACCTCAGGGAAAAAAATCCTAAAATATTGAACTCAAAATCTTCAGAAACATTTTTTTAAATAAATAAATAATAATACAAAGTAACATTACAAAAGACAATGAATAAGCACTATTAATGATTCTAGCCTACATTCAGGTCACTAGTCAAGCAAAAGTACATAGGATATTTTGAAGTGTTATATTTATCTTGGTGCATTACAACTGTGTGTCCCTGTGTGTCATGTACAGATCTTTGAATACCTACCACTTTCCATCGTTCTTTGACCATGCAGTTAGAGGGCAGAATGTCCTGCTGCTCTGCAGTGCCGTTCATGTTGCTGTTGTCCTGCAGAGATGGCGCTAGGAACTGCAACCCTGAGAGCACTCTGGCAGCCCCCAACTTAAATGATCCATTTATCTGTGAAAAGCCACCAACATGTGTTCAATTACCGATTCTTCGCTATCGCTATCATGCTATTGGTCAGTTGAGCTGGCTTCTACATGCAGTGGCCAGTCAAACTTCAACAAACGCTAACATTCCAAAGAAGGCAGTTATCTTTGGAATGTCTAATTTTTAAAAAAGCAGTTTAAGCCAATTTATTCCTGCATTTATTTACTGATAAATATTCAAGAAGCGAAATGCTGACATTAAAGTGTACTCTGAGCATTATAATTTTACTATGCTTTTAGCAGACAAAGAAAAAAGTCTACTAGGCACATCCATTGACCCACATAGTTTTTGACCTAAATACCTGTGCAAATAAAATAGCCACAAACAAAGGAGAAAAGTCTAGAAAACACGTGACTTAAAAAAGGACACCACAATAGACTGCATAAGCAAACTGTGAGGATATATCTAATACCACATGCTACTGTATAGATGCCAAGTACTGTAGTTTATGAAGTGTTCAAACAGGGGATACTAAAACAGTTCCATTAAGTGTGCTGCATGGCATTTCTGATAGGGTTTTAAAGAGAAGCCATTATCAAAGCACCTAAAGTATTTATTAACAACCTTACCATTAGAATGTATTGAAATGAACACATTTAGCTTATTTCCCTACAGCAATGGTATTCAAATCCCATGCTAGACCAAAAAGGGACACACTGATCTTAAAATTCTGTCTGATATAGATAAGCAGTTAAAGTCAATGGTAAATGGTTGATTCAAATTCTGTATTCTCTTGTTTAAATAAATTAAAAACAAAACACTAAAAACTAAAAACTAAAAGCCAATTTTAACAAGTGAATTTTGGCATCACAAAATAATAATGTACAAAATAAAAAAAACAGATATTTAATTTAAGATTGTCTAAATCTCAATTTAACAGTGTTAATAAATTATTAGTGTTTTCAAAGGTCAATGTTCTGAGTGTAAGATGACAGTAAAGTTAATTTTACTGTTAAAATAGAGTCAAACAAATATATATATATACATATATACAATTACTATAAATATCCAATATCAGCTAATAACAGCTCATAACTGCCAGTGTACTGTAAATAGAACTCAGTTTGTTTCATTATTAATCACTTGTGTTTATATGTGTTTATTGTATAAATTATATAATATTTTACTATTATTATAAACATAATTTAGTACAAATAGAACACATAATACGAAACCAATAAAAAAAATCAGTATTGGTCATTAAAAAAATATTCTAATTCTAAAATAAAGTTTGACAATATACTACATTGGTCATTAAAATTATATAGACTTACACCTTCTTAAAAAGTGAAATTGTGCCACTTCTTAATTAAACATCAGCCTTCACTACAATTGAAGTTCAGCATTACAATTCTCTAAATGCTTATTACAAAAACATTACTCCAAGGTTCAGTTTTGGAGTCACCTTCTATTAAACTAAGGTTACAAAAGATGCATATTAGAACCCAATAACATGCTATTTGGCATGCAGCACCATTGTTTTGTTGGTTAAACATGCAGGGCCCAGCTCGGCTCAGATTCAGTAGCTCAGTCGCTAAAACACATGCCCAGCCCAGCATCCATCAAGAACTGCAGTCTCTAGTGCAGCATCTTAGAGACGTGCTCTATGGACAATCTAGGAACAAACTGCACTATGACATAAGGTAGACAAAGTTCAGCCAAGAAAAGTGACAGAGCAGAGTATTGCCAACTCATGTGCCAAATTCCTGACACCTGCACTGATGTACCCTTGATACAGGCAAACAAGGAGATTTGTGGAAAACAACTGGAAGATGAAAATCTGAATGTTATACAGACAGTGGCAGGGATGAATGATGCAGTTTACAAATATATATTTAAAAGACTGAAAGCTTGTTTGGTCTGAATTCACATGAGTTGGCAAAAGAATGTGAGCAGTGAAGAGTTTAATCACTATGTGTTGGTTTCTGAACACTGAGATACAACTGAAGTTCATTAAGCCAGCATTTCCACACCCTGCAGTGGCCAGTTATCAATGGGCTCTTTATTGTAGCTGCAGTATACCGTTTTGAATATAACAACCATTATTGAAGAATGAAGCTATTTAGCTTGTCGTTGTCAATTATACCTCATGCCTCACTTTCCCATCTTTTCATTTACAGCCAATCGTCAACAGAGTTCAACGAGTTTCTACAACCTTGGTTCTGGAAGTATTTTTTCCTTTCATTTTTCCCATAGGGATTTTAAAAAGTCGTTGAGACATACCAACCAGCTACGAGGTGAATTACAACATTGGATAAAACTGACTGTGCTTAATGGCTTCAATGGGGGAAAGAACTACAATCCCATCAAGCATTGTTGGAGAACTATAGAACCAACCCTTTAAAGAGACAACATATTTTACACTTATTGCAAAATACGTACTGTGGTTGCCATTGTAGCAAAACTTTACTGTGAAAAATATGGTAGCAACATTTTTATGTTTTAAAGATTTTAATTCAATTTGACTTCCAAAACTACAAATGTAAATGGTTTGAAGCATAGAGAGACCTCATTTGGAATGATCGGAGTGATTTTGAATTTCCAATCGGTGGATATTTCTATGCAGGATCAGGGGGGGTATGTAACTTTAAACCAGGAATTTATCTGTTATGCACAATTATTTAAACAATAAGTTAAAATAATGAGGGCTGATGGCTTTAGCAAAGGCATTCCATTGATTATCAATTTCGTAGCTCACAGTAGGTCTATCAAAAAGTTTGCAAGCTATCTTTCCCCATATGGAGAAAAGGAATGGGATTTTTACTTCCGCAACTAGACTTCTGCATGCTATTGTGACCACATTTGGAAATTTGAGAATGAGAAACAACTTTGTAACCAAAAGTATAAAAGGTCTATCAAGGTGTGGAAATGCTATTGCTTCATTCCAACAATAAATGGAATCCACTTTAGGTCAAAGGACAGATGAATATCCCTGATAGTTTCTACATTAGCTGCGATCTACCCTCTCCCTATGAGCGACTAACAAGCAGGTTCCGAACAGTCTTACGGGTGTTGTCCGAGACAGGCCGTAATGCTGGCGAAACAGCTAAAGCATCCAATCGCACGGCCTATATTCCCACTAATCTGCATGGGAGCTTTTTTTTTTTCTCCGTTTCGTTCCAGGGGACCCATGGGATGTGAGGTTACGGTGAGCGAAAAGCAGAGAGGGTTTCCATTCAGGGTCACCTTAATTAACAAAGAATAATAATTGAAATTCCTCTGAATCCCAGGGAAGGGAAGCGTCAACAGCCATTTTGTGATCAAACTCTGAAAAGTGAAGTGCAGCCGCATTTCCAGGAAGGGAGAGGGGGAGAACTATGAAGGACAGTGTAACTCTCTCACCATTTTCACAAATCTCTTCAATAACCTTACGTCTCTGACAAATATCTGGCAACTGACCAATTTAGTCGACGCCAAAACCCTCCTTTGCCAGCCTACAAGCCAGAAAAACAAGAGAAGAGATGGATTATACTTAACAAGCAATTAGTTTTGAGCACTCTGAGCTGATGCAACGCTTGATATGATGTTACGGCTGTTTTGTTTTCCTTCTCTGCACTAGTTGACAAGGATTCGTCACATCGGTCAGTCGTGGCCGATGACACGATCTTAAACTGTCAGCAGCTCGTCTTTTGACTATTATGACACTCACCATCCATCTTAAGGCAAGCATGGGTCAGACAGAAATTCAATCCTGAAGGATGAATGTCACAAAGATCAGTTTGCACTCAATGTCTCAGAGAAAGTTGATACATGCATTATTGAATCATAAACTAATGCGCAAAAGGAAAAAATTTGTCTTTGACTTGACTTGAAAAGACTTTGCCGTTACGTAAGCCCTGTGAACTGAAGAAAACAGAAAACATACTGATGTGCAACACCGTGAAATGGACACAGATACATACACACATTACAGGACACTTGGACACATATGGGCCATTGAGAAAGACAGACAGTAAATACATATAATGCTTTCATAAGTGCATAAATGTTGTGTTCAAAAGCATAAGGGAAAGTGGGGGTAAGCTGTGCCATTTTTCCTTGAGTTTTCTGAATAGGCTGTGGAGCAGGGCCACAAAAAGGTCCAAGTCTTGTATTGACATATATTTAAAATAAATAATTGATAAAGCAATATCCCTTCAAAAAACACTTTCTTGCACAGTATTTGTTTTCTTAAAGGTTTAATAAGAGCATTTACTATTACTGAATATTTTAGTGCAGGGAAATTATTTCCAATTTTATATTATTATTTTTATTATTAATATACTAACATTTTTTTTAGATACTTAAGTACTTAATTGCCTAACAATCTATAATATATTACTCTGTAAATTTGGTTTGATATAAAATGTATTTTACCCATCATGTAGAAAATTTACTTTCATATGCAAAAACTCACTTTTGAAAACTTTAAAATGTACTTTTCTCTCAATCACAGAAAGACTTTTTCAAAATATTTGGATGCAAAAATTGTGAGGATGACCCATCTTAACCCATTCTCTCTTATGCCACAGAGTTGGAGTAAAGTTTGTAGGAAATGTACACAATGTCTTACAAAAAGCACTGTATAACAATTTATGGCTTACATAAAACTAACATTTCATTGCAACCCTTACTCCAGATTATTTCACATGCTTTAGTAAAACAGATAAAATGCAATTCCCTATTTTTAAAAAAGTGAGTGTGGATGCTCTCACCATACCTGGCACACAGACTACACAAAGTCAGTCTTTTCCGTCGTTTTGAAATCTTCATTTGGGACCTCACAGTGACACAAACGATCAACTGGGACCGTTTTTAATACTATAAACCGATTGATTTCTGCATTTTGTTACTGATGGTCTACTTAGCTAAAATTGTGTTCACGGATGCGAAAATAATTCTTAAAAAAAAAAAAAAAAAAAATATATATATATATATATATATATATATATATATATATTAGGTTACTATGATTTATTTATTTCTTTATATCTTAAAACAATATGAATCTCAGGCACGCTTCTAATGCACTGCCTGCCAATCGACTACCACAAAAACACCCACTGAACAAGCGCACTTTGTTATCTAATCATAAACATCATTCCTATAATATAAATATCATGCATTTATTAATGTCACAAAGGTCCAAGGTTAAAGCAAAAAAAACAAATATGACACGTGACGTGCTCTAATTCTCCGTATAAACGAGCTCTATGGCATCATAGTGCAAAACAGCCTAAACCACAGAGAATTATAAGAGTATACATCAATATTATTCTACCCAGATATTCCATACATCCGATATATTATGGTAAATAAACGACACGGCTCTCACTGAACACAACTATTCGGTCGCGCAACCTTATTAGCGTTGGTCCGCACTGCAGCGCGTCAAACACCCATGCAGTGACTCTTTACAATCTGTAGAGGACGCTTTCTATATGAATATTCATTAGGTTGAGTGACGATCGTCTTGTGTAGCTACGTGATTGGCTGATAGACAGGAGCTGCGCTAGTCAACAAACGAATCGAACGCGTAGCTTATGAATTTTAATTACGAATCAGGAAGGTTAGAAAGCAACGTCAGACTGTCCTAATTATTATTCATAAGCTCTGCCTTCGCCGTAGTAGGATTGGTTGCCTCCTGGCTACACCCGTTGTCACTGTGCATTTTGTTTAGTTATATAAACTAGTCAACACATTAGACAGATACAATTATCTAAGATTACAAAACCATACAAAAATGTTCATTAGGCCAAAGTAAACATACCGATTCTAACATAAAAGCGCATCCAAACAAAACTGCAAATCTCAAAATTGAAGCCAACAAACATCACCAGGGGTACAAGAGACAAGTGTTATTTTCAATAAACGCCTATAGTATGTTTTTCAATTACCAAAAAAATAATTTGCAGACATTTCGGGTGCAGTTGGATTAATTCACATTCCTACAGAGAAGGATGTTTTAGAATGATAGCGTGTCTGCTCCAGGACTGCTATGGCCTGGCATCTCAGGAATAGCCATACTCACTCATAGCGAAATCAAACGGAATATAAAGCGCTTATTACCTGCTCATTTTCTTATGTGTGGAGGCTCATAACCTCTTTTCCCGCGCCAGGATACTCTTTAGACCTCTCTCCATGCACCATTGCTAAGGATGCTGCAGCTCCCTGCTTTGCTCCCCGCCCGTCTGGATCCCAGCATCAGCACCACACATCACTCTTCCTCTCTGACCTCCACCACTGCGATGCTGATGCTCTGCAGACGGTATTGCGCTCTCTGCTGGCAGGCTCTTCACAGGACCAGATTTTTTATTTATTTATTTATTTATTTTTATGGGGGACCAAATGATCAGTAAGAGCAGAACTAATATGTCACACGTTTTAAACTACATATATCAAGAACATGCTCACAGATGAAACAGAGAACAAACAGCATTGGATGAAGTGGATTAGAGCCCTTTACAGGCCTCAAATATAGGCCCAAACCAGGCTTTTCCCCCTCTTCCCAAAAACAGCTTATACTATTTCAGATATAAAAATAGTTCAGTTTGTATGAAATGGAAAATCGATTGTATTTCGTTTCTTTTTTTAAAAAGTTAATTGAGAAAAATGTTTGGAGCATTTTTTGTTCATTAAATGTAAGTTGTTTTTTTTTTTTTTTCTTAAGTAAAGACCAAGCGGCCAGCGGCAGACAGTGATCATTGCTCATGCCTCATCGAGCTCATCATACGCTAAAATACACCTGCAGACGCCACTGCACAGAACAACCAAAAATTGTCACAAACGTTGGAATCTGTGGTAATTGGGACGCTGCAGAGGCTGTGACCCGGGCTTGGCAGAGGCTTGGGTTGTTAGATCATGCCTCCACGCCAGAAATATCAGGTTCAGCCCTGTACACCAGAACCTGTCAGAAAATATGTGTTTTGTCCAGAACAACTAGTCAGCAAAATTGTCTGATACCTAAAACCCATGAACAGCAAGTCTTGTCTCTGCTATCAGCCAAGAGGTTCACTGAGTAAATTCAGAAAAGCACAGAAACAGGAGATGAAGTGATGTAGTTATAAACCAAACTGCTTCACAAAAACCATCCATAAAACCTGAATTTACAAAAGCATTCCCATGTATTTTCCTTGTTTTATTACCATCCCAATTGTTTTATCTTTAATTACTTTACGAATATTGTAATATTCTCTTATTTTATTATCAGAGCCCCAAATCTTCAGCAAGTTTTTATCAATGTTGCTTTTAATTAATGTTTTTTCCTTACATTTTTTCCAAGGAAAATTTCTATTTTGTCATTACAACTCACTGCTCTTGACTTGAGCTTAGTGGTTCAAAATTTAACTGAACTGCCAATAACAAACTAAATAAATGAATAAACAGTTTTGTTATCATTGTTTGATACTAGACCGGTTCAATTTTGCAATTCTCGATTCCAATTTCGATACCACAGCAAAAATAGCATAACAAATAAAAAGAGAAATGAATCAGTAAATGAACAAATTACAACCAATACCACAAATAAATAAACAAACCAGCCAACATTACACAAATTATTCATGCTTTAGGTTTTTGGGTTTGGTGTTCAGCATCAATTGCAGTCACCTGTCTCTCATAACCTCATCAGTCTCACACTATAAGAATGGCACACAAACACTCTCACATCGTGGTTGATTGTTAGCCTAATGTTTCCTTGCCTTGCTTTTGTTTTCTTCAATTTTGGATTGTTTTCTTTTCTGTAGTTGTTCACCTGTTACCAAATTACCCTTTTAGATCACCTTGTGTGCTACTTTTTCACTGATGTCTTGACCCTGCCAGTCTAACTACATCTTAATAATAAAGCCTGTATTAGTTTCAAAGGCTAGGTCTTTCCGAAGGCAAAATATAAAATCTTGCAATACCTGAACCTACCCCTCACACAACAATGGGCGATTTTTAAAACACTTAATTCTGTATGATTTATAAGCTTGTTTCCTTATGGGGACCAAAAATGTCCCCACAAGGTCAAAATGTATTGGTATTACTATACTTGTGAGGACATCTGGTCCTCATAGCATAGGATTTCAGGTACACACACACACACACACACCTTCAACCCATATCACAAGAAAATAATTCCTATGACCTTAAACATCTGCAGTATCAGCATTTTAATGTTGCATAATATATAAAATAAATGTAATAACCATGTTTGTCCCACAAACCATGCCCTACCACACATTTTTGCCTGACTATCCCACTTTCCGAAACCACGTTTCCTAAAGTGGGACACTAGGAAATGTGCTAAAAATATAAAAAATATAGTTCATGTATACAAAGTTATACTATATATTTTATATTTTATAAGCAAATTAGGCCAACAAGTAACAGGATTGCCTTGTTTAAAATGAATTCAAACACCTAATATCAAGTTTGTCCAAACTGTATGTCGCTGACCTTTGGATGGTCTTCACACAATGTGCTTCCTGTCTGATGATTACTCTGCCCTCAAATATGACTCAACATCTGAGAGGTCATGTGATTTTGAGGACATGATACCACAGCTTTGGTTAACCCATAGTTTCTCTGGCATTCATGTATTTATGTGGGGAGCAACAAACACTAGGCCTTAGGTGTCCCACATGTCAGAACTTCTAGTAAATTACAAGCTATTTTGTTTTTATTTAGCTATTCTGAATAGTAGATCTAATTGTAATGTCTTTTTGATAGGCCTACTAAAAAAAAAAAAAAAAAAAAAAAAAATGTCATCAATTTATCCAGAATTGTACAGGGAATTTGCATTTCCCAAAAGCTTCATAAGCCTAAGAAGTTTGGAAAAACTACTGTACGACTGATCTTAATATTATGGTCTGTTTCCCAAAAGCATCGTAACATAAGTAGCCCTTGAAAATAATCGTAGATCTACGAGTATCGTAAAGCCCTAAGAGCATCATAAGAAGATTTAATGCGGTCACCTGCAAGACAATCAGCAGATTGCACCTTTAAGTTTATTCAAGTGCAATGTGATTATAATATAAGGATTTGATTGTGTTTTAGTGTACACTTTATGACTCATTTTCTTTCTTTCTTTTTTTTTTTTTTTCATTAATAAAAAATAATGTTTAGATTAATTTTTGCATTTGCACCATATGGTCTGAAAATTGAATTGTGAAGCGTTACACGGACCGTTAGAAACGATACTGATTTTGCAGTTTTACAGACTTTGATCAAAGCAATAAATAATATTTCAGTATGTTAAAATAGAAATGAGTGCCTGTTGATGTTGCAACTAGTGCTGTTCAAAACATAATGTTTGTTAGGACAGATTGTGGCTTGTAGCTCCTAAACAAGGTACTTGTTTTGAGTCATAGTCTTATAGTAATTCTATAATAAGTATATGTGTCATTTTGACAAACTGTTTTTCATCTCACTTCGGTTATTAAAGGAAGTGTGTGTGGCAATGATGTCATATGCACTAATTTCCAAAACAGAGCATGTTAAACAGACTCTTATAAGGCTTAAACATAGCATCCCTTGTTTTTTAATCCTAAATTAAACAAATGCATTCATAACATCTGTGTAATATGCAATTAGTTGTGTTTTATTATTATTATTATCATTATTATTATTATTATTATATAAAACAGGTGGCACCTTTCCCCTTATTTCTTTTCTGTTATATCAGTTATTGTACTTCACACCTATGGGCAGTAGTCAGAATGAACATTATCTTCGTTACTCACGAAGCAGAACAAAATTACTCTATACAGGAAAATAAAAAATGCTTAACATGCATGGATAACATTTATGATGTGAAAAAGTTTAAACAGTGCGTGCATAATTCAGTCAACATTCTGATCACTTATTTTGTTTATGACATATATCTTATAATTATATAAATCAAAATGAACTGGAAGTGAAAAACACTCACCGTTGCTCCAGATGTAAAGTCAAAGCATTAAGGGGGTGAAAACATTTGAACAGAATGAAGATGTGTACATTTATCTTATTGTGACCAAATATATTTTTTTCATTTAGTACTGCCCTTCAGAAGCTACAAAAGATACATGAGTCGGACTCCCAATCGAAAGGTTGTGAGTTCGAGTCCCGGGTCGGCAGGAATTGTGGGTGGGGGGGGTGCATGTACAGTTCTCTCTCCACCTTCAATACCACGACTTAGGTGCCCATGAGCAAGGCATCTAACCCCAACTGCTCCCCGGGCGCCGCAACATAAATGGCTGCCCACTGCTCCGGTTGTGTGTTCACAGTGTGTGTGTGCGCCCTTCGGATGGGTTAAATGCAGAGCACAAATTCTGAGTATGGGTCACCATACTTGGCTGAATGTCAGGTCACTTTTTTTTCTTTTTTTTCTACTCATTCATCTTCAAATTCAAAAGGTTTTCACACCCTTGATGGGCTGTTGTTTCCTTCTGGAGCATCAGTTTAATGCTTGAACCTTCTATGATATTTGAATATGAGCCCCTTAGTTGTCCTCAGTTTGTCATTATTGAAAAGAGTTCAAATACACAGAAATGCTGAATTTACGGGACCTAAGGGATTCTTCAGAAAAACGGCAGGCATTATCCAAAAATAAAAAAATAATAATTCAGTTAACAACACAGTATTATTATTTTATCTTGTGAACAATATCTTTTATGTGAAATATCTGATTCAGGCCAGTACTAAAAAACAAGATGCATTTTGTGTGATCCCTGTTTTGTTCAAATTTGTAATATTTTGTAGATTCTGCTAGATGTATGTAAACCTTTGACCTTATGTGTGTATACGATATCTGTGCAGGTACAGTGCGTCGACCAGCTTATGTGTGAATGCAACCCTTTAAACGGTACTAGGAAATAGTTCACGCAAATTCATCCCAGTACTTTAGTTCCAGTATTAAATGTACTGTACTAAAGCAGTGTGAAAGGCCCTATTATGTACAGGAAGCACTAGAAGTAAATATTGGGGTAGTGTTTTAAATAAACCTTTTTTGACTTTGCGTTTTTTGTGCAAAAATTTTCAAAAGGAAAGAAAAGATGCACAGTGGCACATCTTTTGCATTATTTTTGTAGTAATTCAATTGTTTTAATATATTATTTTAAGAGAGAGTCCAGTACAGTAATTTTTTTTTTAATGTTGTTTATACTGAGTCAAAGACAGGGTTTGAGAAGTTGATATTTTCTGGCTCCTCCTCCTTGTTGGAGTCTTCATGACGAAGATCTGTTTCAAACATCCGCTGTAAAATTCCATCCACAGTTCTGGATTCTGGAAAATAAAACAAAAGCAGTCCTTTTGTTACTTACTAGTTTAGCAAATAATGCATTTGAAAAATAATGGAATAATACCAAATACAAGTAAAACAGAATAAAAGAATGGGGGTAAAATAAATAAGAGGGATAAGAAATAAAATGGGGCGGGGGTTAATGAAAAATCTTACTTCTTGAAGCAATCTTGAACCTGAGCAAGGGCTTCTGTTTGCCAGATTGAGAAGGGCCCAGTTCATTGTCATTGCTTTCCACTCCATCTACAAGACCAGTGTCCATACCATCCCTGCCAAACAAAAAAGGCCTTCATTAAAACTCCAAAACAATAGCAAAATGATGCAATGCTAAACAACTTGATAGGAGGTCCAGATGGTACATACTGTTGAACATTAAGCTCCAGCTCCTCTATTTTTTTCTCCAGAGAAGTTTGCAGGTCACTTTTGTCAAATGTGTATTCGACTAAGAATGCCTCCAAGATAAATGCTACAAAAATACTGAGAAGGAAATAAATTAGGCTCACTACTTAAATTATGCATATTTGTCTTTCAATGTAAAACACAGTTACAATATTTTAAAAGATAGTTCCTTCATTCTTACTTGATTATAATAATGACGACTACAATGTGGAAAAGGACAAAGAAAATTCTGGCTGAAACGTGTGTGACTGCCGTGAAACCGCTGGTCAACAGTGAAGTCAGTTAAGGGGAAAGCAATGCATGAGAATGATGTTATTAGACATTTCAAAGACCTTAGTCTAGAGTTTCACAGCATTATCCGTGGAGCACAAATGCATTTGAAATGTATCTGTAAAGGATATCATGCCACTGATTAACCACAGTGAGTTCCACCAAGACAATGAAGGAAGAGACCACATTGTTGAAGTTGTTCTTGCAGTAGTTGTGTTTAGCAAAATTGGTTCCTTTGAGGAGAGGGTTTCCACAGTACTCGCGATCAGGACTTGTAGAGTTAGGTTCGAAGAACTGAACTTTACCTTTAAATAATTCCATTCCAATTATGCCAAATATGTAATACACCACCTGTAGGGGACAGCAGTAGATTTCTACATACATATATTCTACACATCAATTAGGACAGTTTTTCATCACAAACAACAGTTTAAAGGGATAGTTCACCCAAAAATGAAAGTTTGATGTTTATCTGCTTACCCTCAGGGCATCCAAGATGTAGGTGACTTTTTTTCCCCCAGCGGAACACAAACTGAGTTTTTTAACTGAAACCCTTGCAGTCTGTCAGTCTTATAATGGAAGTGGATGGGAATCATGTCTAAAACATGCAATAAAAAACTAATTCAAATTAAACCCTGCGGCTAATGACGATACATAGATGTGTAAAGACAAAAAGATCCGTCTGTGCAAAAAACTGAACAGTATTTATATCGCTTTACAATGAGCTCAGGATTACATTCTTAAGAGAGTTTGAACAGTTTGCACACTGTGTGAATCAGAGGTAAAAAACTATATAAATACTGTTCAGTTTCTTGCACAGACTGATAGTTTTGTGTCTTTACACATCAATGTATCGTCACGAGCCACAGGGTTTAATTTGGTACGTTTTAGCCGTGATTCCAATCCACTTACATTATAGGACTGACAGACTGCAACGGTTTCAGTTAACTGAAGAAACAAAGTCACCTACATCTTGGATGCCCTGGGGGTAAACAGATAAACATTACATTTTCATTTTTGGGTGAACTTTCCCTTTAATATGCAGCATGATGGATCTGCCTCCCTTCAAATGATTAGGTGGATTCCAGGGTGGAACAATGGAACACTGTTGGCAGCTCTAAATGCAGCCATCTAAATGCAGCCATACATTTTTTATAACACCCTATTATCATACAAGGTTTCCTTGAGGCCCAGCATTGTGCAATATAGGAAAATTGAAAAATGGGACACATTCATCCATTTAGAATTTGTATTTAAAGCATAACCAGTATATATATATATATAGACAGATAGATAGATTACGTCATTACGTCAGGCTTCAGTGTCACATGATCCTTCAGAAATCATTCTAATATGCTGATCTGCCACTCAAGAACCATTTCTTATTATTATCAATGTTCAAAACAGGTGTGCTCCTTAATGTTTCTGTGGAAACTGTGAATTTCAGGATTATTGGATGAAAATAGTTTTTTAGAGTTTTTTGTGATACTATTATTGATTTATAGAAATGTCAGTGAAACATAGTTTTGACATTTCTCGGTATCCCTATTAGCTAAATAGAACATAACTGCCCAGTGGTGTTGCAAACGTAGCCACCAGAAGGACTGATATTGGCATTAGGCTCTTTTACTCTTATGTCATTCCAAGCCTTTCTGACCTTTTCTTCTGCTGAATATTCAACTGTTTTTGTTCATTCAATGAAAGTAAATGGGGTCGAAATTAATACTAAACCCCACTGATTTATACTGTATAGACAAAGGAATGAAAGAAAGTCATGCAAGTTTGGAACAACATTAGGGTCAGTAAATGAGCCACAAATGCCATTTCTGTCATCAATATCCTGTGACAATATTAATACTCACCACTATGAGTTGGCCAAATGTAAGAATAGTTGGTCCAATTTTAATAAGTGTGTTGATGATGGCTTGGAATCTACAAAGGTACCATTTTTAGTTTAATGTCAAGTGGAAACATTTAAAAAGCATACAAAAACATTTGGCTGTAACTATCTGACCTCTTGATGGAATACACCAAGCGTATGAGTCTGCAGACTCTCAAGATGAAAACAATGTCCAAGATCTGGCGACTTCTGTAACCTCCAGCTGCAAACAAAATATTGGTCATACAATTGTATAGATAAAGACAGTAAGATTTCTTAAAGTTATGCTCATATAACACCTAACAACTTTGACATAAAATTTAGTGAATGCAAAACTGTATCCAAGTACACTGTATTAGTAGTATATACTTCATAGCCTTCCTAAGCACTTACAGTGTATGAGTGCTGAGTTAATAATTGTGCAAAAGAGTGCAGACACAATAATGATGGTATCAAACCTGTAAGAGATACATTTAACTGAATTTGATTTCATGTGAGCTAACACAGATATTATGTGATCATATTCAGTGAGCCATACAAAACAAAGTCTCACCAGTTCCAGAAATTATGTAGAGCGAAGAACACCCGAGGCTCTGTAGTGTACAGTTTTAGAATGATCTCCAACATATAAAGAGCCAGAAAACCCCATTCAGCATTTGAGACCACAGGGTTTTCCTCATCCAGACCAATAAATACAGCATTCACCAGGATAATCAGGTCATAGACATACACAAACATTCTGGAACACACAATACAACAAACAGATGACCATATGGAAAGCACATGTACAAACATTTTTAACAGCATCAGGAGGATCTCCAACAGGGTCACAAAAGAAAGTCATACAACTTTGTTGTTAGATATTTTGTGTCCATGTACCTTGTACAAACCATATAGCGAATGAATCTGCTGACTGAGGAATTATACATGTAGGGGAAACATATTTGAATGGGATGTGGCTGTGACTTCACTGTGATCACCTGAATACTCAGAAGGTCAGCAAGCTGGACAAATGCAAACTTCTCTGCTCAGACAATGAAGATTGAGGGGAAATATTCAATAAATCAGCAGTCAAATATAATTTTAAGTGACTATTTTTGAAGCAAAGAAAAATCAGTCAGACCTATGTGTCCTTTATTCTGATCATCTAAGACGCTCCAGAGCAATTCCCGGTAAGCAATACTGATATTCGGCTTGACGAGTTTAACCAGACGGTTCCATTTGGCCCGGGTCACCACAGGTTCTCCACCTTCACCCCGGGTCTCCTGAAGCAAAGAAAATGCCTGGCACATCTTAAATCTTCTGGCCTTCACAAGCTGCCGCACTTCCTCCTAGAAAACAGGAAAGAAATCTAGAAGAACTTCTAGAACTAGCTATAACAGAATGAGCTAGATTAATAAATGATCAATAGTATTAAATGCAAACATCAATATATAAATAACCCCTTTTCAATATTATTTAATACAAATTCATTTTAATATTTAAAAATGTACATATTAATTAAAGATTAATTGATTTCTTTAAAATGTGACCAAAATAAATGTGACTGAGAAAGTTGCATGCTGCCTTGACAAAGATGTGAATACCTTAAGGTACTTTTTGTAGTTTTTGTAAACGATGACAAGAAAGAAGGTCATGAAGGAATATGTGTTGATAGCAATGTATAGGATGAAGAAAATGGAGAAGAAAACACTGTAGTTGTAGGCCGGCATCCTACAAAAAGAAATGAAAACATTCAAATAATATCAGAGAACCATTAACATAACATAATTAAAGCACACTGTGGGTTACTGAAAGTCTTTTATACTGTTGAATATACAATTGCCCACTAATAAAAAGTCACCAAAGAGAATAAAGCCTATAAGGAAAGAGAGAGAGAGAGAGACCTGCAATAGTTTAAGACTTACATGACATCAGGACTATTAGCAGTAGTCACTAAAACATAAAGATTGAAAACAATATCCAAATAGTCAGTGAAATATGGAGAACCATCAATGGTAAGAAGGCCCCTAAAATAAAAGAAA
Organism: Carassius gibelio; assembly: GCF_023724105.1. Classification (NCBI taxonomy): domain Eukaryota; kingdom Metazoa; phylum Chordata; class Actinopteri; order Cypriniformes; family Cyprinidae; genus Carassius; species Carassius gibelio. The sequence continues at coordinate 13,812,009 of NC_068406.1, forward strand.
AAGATGATGGTAAACTTTTTTTCAATGGACACAAATGAGATGACTGAAAAAGTCCAGAGGTATAAATGGTTGATATTTTATTTCGGATTACCTTTTTCCAAATAATTTAAGAGCCATGAGAGAAAAGACCAACACGCTGAACATGAATAAGAGAAAAACATAGGAGATCTGAGGCAGTGCATTGCGAATACTCCTGAACGCCTTTCGCAGCTACAGACACAAAAGAAAAGGGAAAAGAATGAGTCTGGAGGACATTTGTGCCAAGTTGGGAATGGGTAAGATTTTATAAATGACCCAAAACAGGTGAACAATGGTGTATGTTTTCTCCAACTTTATCAGAACGGACATTTTCATATAAAAGAATGAATTATAAAAAAAGTATGAATTAATGAATTGGTATGCTAATTAAACAATGCAGGGACTACTAATCAATTATTTATTTGATTTTGTGCTTTGAGGTTTTCTTACTTGTCTTCCCTCTGTAACATTGACTAACAGAAGAGGTCTTAAGACCCTCGACCATTTGATGGCAATGTAGCCTGCTGCTTTCAGAGCCCCGTATATAGTCAAATCTATGAAAGAGAGCTGTGAGAAGGGAAGAGTAAAGAAAGATCATGAAACCAAAAAATATTCAACATTTTCAGGAACACAAGCTAGTTTCACCACACGCGTAAACCCTCTTCCTGGCTTCACTAAATGTCTACTCATAGTCAGTGAATGCCACATTCCTGGAGATTCTTCAGACCTGCTGAGAATGACAAACCCTGGGCTAAAGTTCATTTTAACAACATTGTTACGATTACAGTACATTCTCAGCATTTTCTCATGTTTGTACAGACAGAACACTTTAGGTTAATTTACTGGTATTCTACTATATCAATAATATATTATATAAAATATAATATATTAGAACTGATTTAAATTATAATATAATAAAACTGATTATGTATCTTTAAATAAAATGAAACTTGACCCATTTCATATTTACAGTTCAAAAATATAATTTTTAGAATAGATCTAAGGCCTACCGTTACAATGACTATGATGCAGATATTTTTAGGATCCTTCCAGAAGTTATCCCTTGGAATGACTTTGGCATAGTGTACCATCCGCACAGTGAATGCAGAGAGACATATTATCTCAATTGTAGAAGTGGCCTAGAAAACACACACACACACACGCACACACACACACACAGCGTTATATGATCTTACTATATAACTGACTTAAAAGATTTTCAACTAAGGTTACTTAAACTGCCAAATGGTTTAGCTGTGAATGCCTGCTAACCACAATTAGCTGGAATACAAATAAATAAATGTGCATAGTGACAGAAGAACACCATCTAAAGCTCCTGACATTCTTCCATATAAAGTGACTATTTTCAATGAACATGAATCTCCATGAAATATCCCATTGTGTCATATGGGGGAACCACCCATTCACAAAGCTCCAAAAAGGTCTGCAATGAATTACACATTAGATAAATGATTAAACCACTATGTGGCTATACAAATTTCAAATGTAAGTTTACAATGTTTTTCACTCATACCCATATAGGAAGTGGTACAACAGCAGGATCCTCAAAGAGAGCCAAAGCAAGATTTATGATGATAAACACATACACCAACATCTGCATGAACCAGTGATTATACAACAGGTACAGCCTGTGGAATATTTTACAGATTTTATAATACACAATCTAGTAATATTTAATGTTATATAAATAATTGCTGGAAAGTGATAGCTTACCTCACAGCCTGTGGCGAAGTATCAAAAAAGATGTTCCTGTTATACTGGGCATCTGACACATATACTGTGGCAAGGTCGAATTTCTAAAACCACATCAGCAAAAATCAGAGACCAAGAAGGGAGAATAAAAACCAGTTTGATAGGCCATAATGGTCCATTGCATATTTTATTTATCCACTTATTTCATCTTTTATAGTTCATTTTAAATGATTCTCTGGAGTGACAAATGGATTTACAGGTAAATCTCAATAAATTAGAATGTGGAAAAGTTTATTTAGTTTGCCGGCCAGTCAAGCACACCAACACCATGGTCATTTAACCAACTTTTGGTGCTTATATATATATAAGTGATTTCATATATGGATGTGCATGAATTTTCAGTGTAAACGGAAGACATTTCAGTGTAAAAGGAAGTCGTTTAAGCGTGAAGTAACTGCATTTGCAATCATGGACAGGGATCGTGCTACAACTGAAGCAGTTGTGCCATAATAAAATGTATGATGATTATTCTGTGTCATTACTAATTGTTTGTTCAATCATTCAAAAAAAGTTTTTAATAGGAAAGCGAAAGCTGAATGTTTTTTTTTATACACACATGAACTTTTTTTTGCCCAAAAATGATACATTTAGTAGATAAAATGTATTATATAGTTAAAAAAGGTTGTAAAATGTCTTTATACACTTTGTTTTTGTCTTTAATTATATACTGCATTTTGGTGCACTTTGAGATGAATTTAAGATTCAATATATTGCCAAGAGCAATAAAAATGTATATTTTCATTTTAAAGATAAAAAGTAGATTGTTTTGCTGAATGAAGACTTAAATTGATTCTGTGTTAAAAGTTTTATTAACAGATGTGGTGAAGGCATTATAAATGACATTTACTACACACCTCTATAAATATAAAATACATGGTCATGTTTAAAAAAAAACACTGGTGAAAGCTCCACAAGGGTGTAACAACTTTGTATATGTGTTTAGGGATAGGCCTTCTGATCAACACAAGCAAGCACATGTTATAGGATTTTTGTTGCAAGTAAATTATTAAATACATTATTAAAGTAAATTCCTAACATTTGTATCAAATATTAGGCTATACAAGTTTTTTTATTTTTTATTTGCATATGATGCTTAACTATTAAACTGATAAAGTACACATCCGCCATCCCCTGCATCAGATAAAAAAAAAAAAAATAATAATTCTGAGAACATTTACCCATGTCTTTGTGTGCAATAGTCGCCTCATATATAGCTTGAGAAAATGTAAGTCTCCCCCATTAGAAGAGCTTCTGCAAACTAGGAAAAAATAACAGACAGAAGTGCAAGTATAAAACTCTGCTGATTTGTAAGATATATTAATCACAAACAAACAGCTTCTCCAAATGAACTGTAGGCTGTCATGCACTTCCATGTGACACCTTTTTAAGGAGAAAAAAAGTTCAATAGTTGTTACTGCATTAGAGTCTTCATATAGCTCATTATTCTCAGTGACACCAAATATCTCAGACACTGAAAATTTCAGAACACAGACGAGTTCACGGACCATGATATCACACTCACCAGCAGTAAGTTTCGATCTAGAATAAGGTGAGAATTTGACAATTACACTTCTGTAAGCCCTTCATTTTAAACAATGGGAGGGGCGACCTTGATCGTGCCTATAGTATCTACCTTGCGTCTCATTAAGGAAAAAGACATACACCTGTGCTGTATTTCTAAGGGAATCAATAAAGGTATGAGGTCTGTTGTTGTTAGCAGGGAAACTTTGTATGTGAATGCTGCTGAGCTTCTTGCCAAGGCTACCATGCCGGGACGTGGGTTGGATGTTTTTATGCGACATGCGTGAAGCGATTGGGATGGATAGTTTGTAGCTGTGGGTTTCCCTAACTAAAATTCGGCAGCCGTCGATTGTTTTCCCGAACGTTGTATCCCATGTCCGGTAGCTGGTAAGAAGACCAGCAGCCTATTATCTGCCCTTTTTGTTATTGAATTGTGTATGTGAAGTGTTGTATTCGTCGGGGAGTCCTGGGTTAATGTGTGTAATAATATAAACTCCATAATCATCGGAAGAAGGAGGGGGGAACCGGTGGACAATCAAACAGAAACTTTAATAATTAAAATAAACACAAAACAGCCCCTCACGGACAACTGATGTACGCAAATAAAAAGCAAAACATAAATTAAAAGCCCAGGCCTGGTCCTCTCTCGTCCTTCACTGTCGTCGCTCCAGTTTTATATCCTTCCATCTCCTACGTGGGCTCGAGACCGGCGGTGGGACGCAGGTGTCGCTGATTTCCCAATTATTCCGCCGGCCTCACTCCTTGTTCCCACGTCCCTCGGCCCCGCCCCACTCGCCACAATGTGACTGACGAGTTGTTACCGGTCCCCCGGCGCTTGTAGTGTGTGTGTGTGTATAGGGCTGAGTTGGGGCAGAGCTGACTGCTACCAACCACGTCTATCGGTGGCGGATAATGGACATTCCTTCAGATATGAAGGTAAGCTACGAAATAAGCTGGGGGCTCCGTGCGGTGGTCCCCAGACGAATAAGTAGTCGTGGACCAACAGCGGAGGTTTATCAGGTATGGAGGGACTAGTTGAGTGGCATCTCTAGATCCATTGCAAAAACTCCATTTATGCCAATGATACTCCTCCACATGGCAAGTACAGTCCCCCATCAACTAAGACTGCTGCCTCCACTGCTCTGTGGGTAGTCTTCCGTGAGCATTTCGTCTCCTCAAGACAAGGCCGCATTGGGGACACGCGAGAGGCAGGCCCAAAAGACAGAGACCTGGCAGCCCCCTGCAACTCCACCTTCCATCTGGTTGTCTAGAGTTCATCTCCTGCCACTGGCTATTGGATTCTGGAGTGAAGTTGTGGAGATACGGTTTGTGCACCTCTCTCTTCACATTAATCCACTTTCTGCGTATGCTATCACTTCACCGTACAAGTCTTTCGGCGATAGGGTAAATGTGGCAGAGGCAGGTCTTGGATCAGACTGGCAGCCTTTAGCATGAGCCCTGCATGGAAGCGGCACAAGCGTGATGGTCTTTGTGTGGATGGGTTTGAACAGCGTCCACCTTCGGTAGCTTCCTGTGTGACTGAGCAGCCCTCTTCAGAGTCTGCACTGCTCACCCCCAATCGGGGGGAGGGTCCAGAAAAGGTGACCCAAACATTGCCTGTTCCCTACACTCCTGGGCGGCCCACCGCTGTCGTCAAGGCATACCATTACGCAGTCGAAAATATAAATCGAAACTATTAATTTTGGCTACATGGAATGTACGCACACTTCTTGATGTGCAGATTGGAACTGACCGACCCCACAGGTGCACTGCCCTGGTGGCGAGCGAGCTTAACAAATACAACATTGACATTGCAGCTTTGAGTGAGACCCGACTCGCAGTAGAGAACTCGCTAATAGAAGTCAGGCAAGAATACACCTTCTTTTGGAAGGGCTTTTCAGAAGATACCCGCCGTCTACATGGAGTAGGTTTTGCCATTTAAAGCAGACTGCTACAGAATATCCCAGAGTCTCTTGTGGGAATCAGTGAGCGGCTGATGACTTGGCACATTCCCATTGAGAATGGTCGCTATGCAACCTTGATAAGCACTTATGCACCAACTCTGGATGCTGAAGAAAACATCAAAGACGGCTTTTACGAGTCTCTTGACAGAGCTCTTTACAAAGTTCCTCACACTGATAAACTTATACTTTTGGGAGATTTCAATGCCAGAGTAGGCGCCAGCAACATGCTCTGGCCTGGGGTAATCAGGAAACATGGTTTAGGCAACATGAACAAGAATGGCCTGCGACTCCTCTCCCTCTGCTCTGAGCATAAATTGGTCATAACCAATACAACTTTCCAAATGAAAAACAAATACAAAGCATCATGGATGCACCCCAGATCAAAACTCTGGCACCTACTGGACTACATTATAACCCGGCAACAAGATCTACATGAAATCTCCATCACTCGAGCAATGCGTGGGGCGGAGTGCTGGACAGACCATCGGCTGATCAGATCCAAGAGACACCTAAAGGTCAGACCTCAACACACCAGGCAACAACCTCAACCCTCGTGCTGAGGTGCAATGACGGCTTCGCACAATGGGGAATGACTGGTGGCTTAGGAAAGCCCATGAAATTCAAGTCACAATAAAATCACTATATGGACCCCAAAAACGCAGAATCACCCCTATCAGATCTGCAGACGGCACAATTCTGCACAAGGACAAACAAGAAATTCTTGAGCGGTGGGCTGAACATTTTAACACCCTTCTTAACCAATACAATCTGACTGACCCCACTGTCCTGCAGCGCCTTCCAAAGCTCCCACCTGTGCATGAGCTAGATGACCCTCCCAGATTCTCCGAAGTCCTTGCAGCAGTACGAAGTCTCAAGGACAATAAGTCTGCTGGTCCTGATGGAATCCCTGCAGAGGCTCTAAAGAAAGGCGGGTATCTGCTCACCAAAAATCTCCACCATATTATCCAGGTAATATGGGCACAAAATGCTGTTCCACAAGGCCGGAAAGACTCACATTGTTACTATCCACAAGAAAAAGGGCGACAAGTCCATCTGTGGAAACAGTCGTGGGATATCCCTTCTCTCCGTGGCAGGGAAAGTATTAACAAAGGTCATGCTGTTTCGTCTTACTAAGCACATCACAGAGAGAATCCTTCCTGAGTCACAGTGCGGCCTCAGAAAGGATCGGTCCACCTCCAACATGATCTTTGTTCTAAGAGAACAGAACAAATATCTGTTCATTGCCTTCATCGACCTGGCAATCGCTTTTGACACCATGGTCCGCCAAGTCCTTTGGGTCATTCTGGAGAAGTTTGGAGTGCCTCCAAGGTTTCTGGAAATCCTACAACATTTTCATGATGGCATGCAGGCTTGTGTGATTGTGGGTACATCTCAATCCCCCTCCTTTCCTGTGCAGGTAGGAGTGAAACAGGGATGTGTACTGGCTCCAGTGATCTTCAATCTCTTCCTGGCAGCAGTCACCCTCCTCTCCCGCAATTCCCTTAGCCCCGACGATGATGTCTGCCTACAGTTTCGTCTGGATGGGAACCTCTTTAACCTTCGCCGCCTGCAAGCCATCACCAAGACCACCACCACCACAATTCATGAACTGCAATACGCTGATGACTGTGCCCTCCTAGCCCATAGCCCTACTGCACTGCAGCACACACTGGATGTTGTATGCACAGTCTACCAAGCTTGTGGCCTATGAGTCAACATCAAAAAGCCTGAGATCACTGCACAGACCAAAGCCCCCATCCTTACACCTCCTGAATTCTACATCCATGGCACACCAGTAAAGGTTGTTCAGCACTTCTGTTACCTTGGAAGTATCCTAACACCCACCTGTCTCATGGACAACGAGGTCCAGGCATGCATAAATCTTGCCTCTTCTGCCTTTGGTAGACTTCGATCTCGAGTCTTTGCTAATAAAGATCTCGTACCTTCACCAAAACGGCCGTCTACCAGGCAGTCTGTGTTTCCACCCTTTTGTTCAGTGCAGAAGCTTGGACTCACTACCACAGACATATTCGATACCTTGAGGGTTTTCACATCAGATACCTCCAGCTCATACTAGGTGTCACATGGAAAGACAAAATCCCCCATGCGGACATCCTACAGCGCACTAACTCCAGCAGCATGGAGGCAACCATTGCTAGGCAGCAACTGCGATGGGTTGGACACGTTATCCGCATGCCCTCCCACCGCAGGTCCTCTATGGGCAGATATATGCAACCAACAGCAGACCTGCAACTTCAACCCTGGAGTCCTAGAAACAACTGCTGCCGACCGCCAGGCATGGAGCTCTGCATGTGGTCTTCTGCACTCACGTCGGATTTGGCTTTATAGCCACCTTCAATGGCACCACCGACAGCAGTGGCTTCCTCAACACTCCAACAACGCATCCTAGAAGTGACGTCATCTTCGAAATCGTTGGATTGCATAAGAAGATGAAGAATAGGGCTGAGGGCAGGTTATTAACGTTCATGTCATTTTTTATATCGTTTTTATATTGACAACGGCTAAGTAGCCAGCAAGAGTGGTTTTGACAGATATTGACTTATCTTGGTGTGCGTTGGAGTGTTTGATTTAACTGCTGCACTTATGGATTTTTGTACCTTTGTGGTGTTTGCTGTGTAACGAAATTATGTATAATTGATAGGTACATGTAACTAATCTTAAGATGTTGAAACCCTCTGCTGAATGCCTTTCTGTTTGTTGATTGCTTACTAATCTTAGGTAACTTGTGATTGGTCACATGCACTATTTATCATATGTGCCACCCATCCTTAACCTGCTGCTTTGCCCTCTGCAGTTGTTTTTTCATGTCCACGGGTCTAAATGACCCCAATCCCAATAATGTGATATTTAGCCCCTAAAATGCGACTCTGCCAAAAACATGTATTTTAACCCCGGGACGCAATTTTTATCGGGGATCTGAATGCATGTGCTGGAAATATACTAGGAGCGCTGACTAGATGCGCATGAAAATCGCCTTCGATTTTTCGCACAGCTCTAATTCTATGCAATCTTCACGAAATTCCTTCCAAACGCTATACAAATTAAGTTACACAGAGATAGAGAGAGAGTAAAATGTCATGCCTCTTTTTAAAAATATAAAATGTGTTCCGAACTAAGTCCCAGTCCTACTAGTGAGCTTAGCCATTTTCAGAATTGAAATCCTTTTGCACGTGAGTTTAAAATATTCTAGCTGAGCCCTCAGAGTTATTTTAGAATGTACCGCCTTATTGTTTCCATGGCGACGCGTAATGCTTGTCGTGTGACACAACACATCTGTATGACACATGGATTGCTTTTATTTTATTTTTCCTGTTTTATTCTAAATATTTGCAAACATACTCTATGTTATGAATCTGTGATGTTCCAATTCTTAAATATGTGCAAGTAAATATATTTGAAAGCTTAAACACTTTTCTATCGACCGTGTTAGTTGATCTATACCTTAATTCTGAAAATGGCTAAGCTCACTAGTGGGACTGGGACAGTTGGGAACACATTTATATTTTATTAACTAGAGGCAGGACATTTTACTCATTTATTCTCTCTCTCTCTCTCTCTCTCTCTCTCTCACTCACTCACTCTCTCTTTGCACAGAAGTGAAATTCTCACCTTTTTCTAGATCGAAACTGTCATTTCCTTACTGCCGAGTGTGATGTCATGGTCTGTGATCGCCGGCGGATGATGTTGGCGTCGTTTGCGTGTTATTGATCCTTTGTATGCCAGGGCTCGAAGGCCGAAACAAGTGCGCGATTCAGATTGTGTTTCTGACTGCAGTTGAGCAGGCAACACATTGGATTCAACTGATAGTAACTGAACATGAAGAAGAAAGAACATTTCGCAAAATGCTTCACCTGTAGCACGATCCCTGTCCATGATTGCAAATGTGGTATATAGACAGGTTAATTCCATTAACACTGAAAATCCACACACATATGAAATCACTTGCATATATAAATATATATATATATATATATATATATATATATATATATATATATATATATATATATATTGGTTGGGGGGGGGGGGCATTAGGACTGCCTCTGCATAGGGCCCGGGATCTTGTGCAGTACCCTGTATATATATATATATATATATATATATATATATATATATATATATATATATATATATATATAAACACACAAATAAAGCATGTTTCTCTTATCTGAACTGTATACGTTAGTTAAGTGGCCGAGAAAGCGTTGCAATTTAAGAAAACACATGTAAATTTAAAAAACACCAGCAAATAAAAAAACATCTTCACACAAGTGTTGCAAATCCTCACTGCAAAATCTCACATGCATACAACGAAAAGCGCTGCAAATCCTCACAACAAATGCAAATTAACAAATGCCTGCAAATAGCACTGACCCCAATGGAAATGTTTCAAGGAGACCCCAAAAAAGTGTCGGACCTGGCTGGGATTTGCGTATCGTGCAGTGGAGTTGTTGGTGAACTGAAAGTTGAGTTTTTTTTTTTTTTTTTTAAACACCCTGAATGCATGATTCCTTTATCTTTTGGATATTATTAGGCTAAATAAGCTGAATAATTAAATGATTAAATATAAAAAGTTACTTAAAATGGCTAACTTTATTATCCTCAGCTAAATATAATTTCAAGGTTAATGATAATAAATTTCCAATGCTTCATTAATTGTTTCTTAATGTGCATGTGCTGTGAGGATTTGCAGCACGTTTCGTTATACATAGTTGTCAAACTGATGAAGATGTTTTCTTCATTTGCTGGTGTTTTTTCAATGTGCATGTTTTTGGAGCGTGCTGATCTCTCTCGGCCACCGTATGCGTGAGTGTTTTATGGATGTGTATGCGCGCATCGAGTTTATATGTATGTGCGACCGTTAGGTGTATATGCATGAATCAAATTTTATATGTATATGCGAGTATGTGCAGGTGTGTTTGTATGCAGCGAGTTTATATGTATGTGCGAGTGTTTAATGGGTTTATATGCACGCGTCAAGTTTATATGTATATGTAAGTTATTCACACGTGCCTATATGCATACATTGCTAACATTATATGTATTTGTATCGATTTCATATCAGTGTTCACGTGTATTTTATATATGTCTTTTTGTCAGATGTTTCTCTGATTTCATAAAATGATCCAAAAAATAAAAAGGTCCTCTATGTTGCAGTTCCATCCCAATTAATAAACCATTCAATCCAGACTTAATATCAAAGTACCATCTATGAACCTGGACGTATGTTTGTTAATATGTTTATAATATGTTATATGTTACATTTTGCGGCGCATTGATAAGTACAGATTGCCAACACCATATCCACGCAACATACCTCTGTCATCTCATCTGAAACGTTCATGGAAACATTATTTTCTCCACTGGTTAAACCTTCATCATTTGGTAAAGTATGGTCCTTTGGTTTTTCTGTCTTTGACATTTTTCTCTGTCCCTCAACCTTTCCCTGTCCTTACGCAGCTGATACAGATCCAGTTCAGAGGAAATCCCGTCTTGAAAAAGTTCATCTATGGTTTTGATCGGTCATGTGACTGAATCCAGCGGAACTAGCGGAAAGTTTTATAGTGATGTCTTATGATTGACCCATTGTTCCCTTATATTTACACTGTAATATACTCTGATATCTCAAAGCTAGAGGAACCCCATAATGTAATCTATTATCACGTTTTTAAGCATATAATTACCTTTATAAAATAAAGTGATGGCAGACAAAAAAGACCAACGAATGTAAAACGTGGGCTAATATTTATTTTACCAAAAGTTGTTTCTTTAAACGCCCTAGTTTGAAAGATCAATATAAGTTTATGCAATCTCTTTTTTTTTCAAAAAAAGGAAAAGAACAAAAGTAAGGGACAAACCTTTGTGCTCATGGTGAATAGAAAGAAAAATCAAATACAGTTATGTGATTGTTAAATGCACGTTAACGGAGGACATTTTTTAATCTTAAAGTGATTTGGACAACCAAATTTGACATTTTATGGTTGATATTGTAATTATCATAACCCTATTAATTATCTTCTGATGTAAAAATTAAAAATCAATTTTTATGCACGGTAGATAAATGTTTATGACAAAACTGCTTTAAAAGACAAGCAGGATTCTTCTGTAGGTGTCTACATGTCAAAGTTAACAGAAAACAATTTAAAAACCTTTTTTTTGGCAAACCAGCAATGATTTCTTTATATTTCAGCCTATGAAAATGTAAAAATATTTTATTGTGGTATATAATAAAAACCATGAATTTCCCGAATGAAAGATGATTGCATTTCCAGCAGATGCAAATAACAACAACAATAATATATTAATCTCAAACATATAAACTGTAAATAAAAATCCCATTCTTTAGTAAAGAAAGAAATGTGTTTAAAAATACACCACATTCTTAGCCTCTTGAGACCCTGTGGCCTCATATGAGGACATTATATTTTTGTGAATTTCTCTGAGTCTGTTCATGCCACAGTTTTAGATCTGGATGTCCTGTACAGAGCACATTCAGGGCTTTTCAGAGATACCAAATGATTGGATGTTTCACATGACCACTCCCTCTCCTTGGTCATCAAAATGTCTGAAATTAATTTAGTGACACTCTTATAGAAATATGATAATATTTCTATAATATATTGTAGTTATCATTTAAATCTGTCTAATTTTTAAATTCTGTGTCATAAATCAACATCTCAGAAATATGTTATGGGGTTTCAAATCAAAATATGACTTTCTGTTACTAAACAGGACATTGATTTCATACATGTCCTCAGATGAGGACACCAGGACTAAACGCATACTTATTACGCATTTTTGGAGACATAACAAATGAATAGAGAAAGAAATTATAATTCAATATTCTATGAAATATTATATATTATTATGAAAATCTTGACAATTATTTCTCCCATTATTACACTTCTTTTTTCATTACATGTTGCCCCAAAAACACATTAATATGCAAATTAGATTTAGTTTATAGATACATTGTATATAATGAGAAAACCCATTAATTGTAATTTAACACACATTTTGCAGAAAGAAAAATAGTATATTGAATCATTATGTTATACCATAGTTGAGAATGATCTTTATACAAAGTTTGGTCAAAAAAAATAAAATAAAAAATCTTGAACATTAAAAATGTATTCGTGATTTAAAAAAATTGTTTTTGCCTATGCATTTCCATTCATGTCTTTTCCTTTTTTTTTTTAAAGACATTAAGTCCCGATGTCCTATACGGAGGACATAACATAACTTATGAATGAAATGCATGAATGCAGAGCACAAGGCTGCACTGGAAAATCATGTGTGCAATGCATGACATGCAATTTGCATCTGTGCTTGCAAAGTGAACGAAACTGCTTGCATCATTTCACATTATGATAGACCCACTGTCCTCACATGAGGACATATTTTTCTGCGAAAACTACTTCCTGTACAAAAACAAATTTTAGGTATTATACTTATTAGGTCCTACATATCCCAAATAGCAAGAACAATTCTAAAATGCACAACAGGCAATCTATAGGGTCTCAGGAGGTTTTAAAGCACCTTTGTCTGGAACTGCAGCACAAGGGGTCACTTATATAAAACTTCTCCAGGTTATATTTTTTGTTATTTACTGTATATCTAAATTAAATTAAAAATCCTTTCCATAAATAAGTGTATGGGAGTAGAGACACTTTTTGGGCCCTAATCTAAGTGTTATGTTGAACTCATACATGACAATGCTTTCAAACATAGCTGGTACAGCACCATGTCTTTTGCATTTCCCTGAGCGCAGACGACCTGGTCCAAGTTTTCAGCTGCTCGGATGGAGGCATTACCTGGATAGAGCATAGCCGGGGTGCAACATTCAGTGGCAAGACACACAGCATACAGCTGAGGCGAAAGCCGTCTGATTTCTAGGAGATATGGCCTCCCTGCCAGCTCAGCCATGGCCATTTCATAGAGAGCCAGAAAGAGAAAATGAGAAGGTGAGAAGGTAAAAGAAAGAGGTGTACAGTGAGATGACAAAAGGAGGAGTTTCATAGCCCTGAACAGGCCGAGACCCATCTATTCTGTAAGTTTTTAACAGACAGAAAAAAACCGTCAACAGAATTGCATCATCCTCCAGGACAACAACATTTTTCGGCCTCGTCAGGTCCCATCCTTAGCGCAGGCAGAAAACTTAATCTCTTCACCTTCTCAAAGATGTTGGCCACGTCTCAGCTCTGCCACCTTTCATCAAGAGAACGTCTAACAACCAAAAGCTGTTTCGATGTCACAGAACATCACCTCAGCACACAGTTTATCGCCACACGCTTTGAGGAGTGATTTGAGCTGCCGTGCCACCTGTAGCAGGTAGTGATAGTCCCTCCCCTCTGCTCTCCTGGCTGTCACTTCAGTGACCAGGAGATCTGGTTTCTTGACAGTTGTTTCCAACGGGTCCTTCAGGCTTTTCGTAAAGGCTGCTGCTTTCCAGAAACGCAGGGCCTCCTGGTATCTGTCGTAGCTTTCTTGTGGTGCTACATTACTTAGTGAATCAAGATAACAATTATTTAAAAAATAATATGAGTAAAGTAGACGATGACAGCATACAGGCAGTATCACTCCAAAGGTTAAAACACACAAAAGCAGCCCTTGAGATACTAGGCTTGACCAAACAAAGTGTTTGCTTGTACAAGTTCTCCATCAAGGCATCTGTGTTTGTTTGAACTGTGATCACAATTTAGTTTTGTGGCAGTTAATACAGTGCTGAGGTGATGGATATGTTGGCACAGGTGGAGGGACAAGCTTATGAATTTAGAGAGCCTTCTCAAGACAATTACATATATGTATCTCTAGACAAGAGTGATAAACAGAATCATACTCTACTCTTATTGTAAACAAAGCATTAAATATTACTAAAAACATTCTAGGTCATTAATACATTTCTTTAAATAAAATATTATGACACACACACACACACACACACACATATATATATATATATATATATATATATATATATATATATATATATATATATATATATATATATATATATATATATTCACGGGGAAGCAATGTTAACCGTTCCTTATCCAGGGAGAGACACTCATAAAGCTGAATTAGTGACTGAGCTCTCATTTGACGAATTTTAGGACGTTTTTGTCTTACAGGAGACAGAAATTAAAATATCATCATCTAAAGCTCAAAAACGACTGTGATTGGTGCAACGTAGCCAGCGTTAAGTAAAGTAACAGACAACACATGATAACGATATAAGTGATGTAATTACAAGACCAGACACTAGATGGCAGTGTGGGGTTAAACACTGTCTGCCGTCGATGCGCGAGGCAAAATATAAAGTACAAAAGAAAGATTTTTGGTAAGATTGGTGGTAGACCAGAATGTTGGAGGAAGATAAGTTGTATGCTGTGCCGCATGTAAAGGGGAACAAACATGTTTCGCTTGGTTGATTGTCTTGTAAATGTTTTCCAACCCTGCTCCAACACAAAACCAAGTTTCCAAATCAGCCTGAAATACTTGATTAGCTGGTTCAGGTGCGTTCAAGTAGCGATGCATGTTAACGTTGCAAAATTTATTTTTACATACTATACCCTCCTGGGTCCCAGTCATTTTGTCCTCTGTAGAGGACATTATATTTAAGCGAATATCTCTGAGACCGTACTTGTCACTGTTTTTAGTCTGGATGTCCTTTAAAGAGCACATTCAGGGGTTTTAGGCCAATGTTACACAAGGAAACTTTGGTTAATGTTGTTGTCAATGGGCAACCAGGTGAGACACAGGGCAACTCGATCAATCTAAAGTATCCAAATGTGTCACCCATTCTCATTGGGAAAGGACTCGAGCAACATTGCTCAACAAAATTGCCCAGAAAGTTTCCCCATGTGTCATCAGCTTTAGAGATATATTCCAAATATTTGGAAGTTTCACCATGGCCCCTCCTTCTTCTTGGTGTTTAAAAATGGCTGACATTAATTTTTGTTTAAATTTAACACCCTTAAGTAAATATGATCATATGTTGTCATTGTCATGTAAACCAGACTAAATTTCAAGTTGTTTGTAGTTTATGATTATCTCAGTACTGTTGCCAAAAGAACAGATTAATATGCAAACTAGAGACTAATAAAAACATTGATTATAATAGCAAAACCCATTCTTGTCTATGTTTACACACATACTGTGTAAAGCGAAGTAGTACATCAAACCATTCCCTAATATCTTTCACACCATGATTGACAGTCTATGAAACTAAATCCTGAGTCACGCTCTGATACACAACATCGTCACCTGTGTTCTGGTAAAACAATGAAATCCAACCCACCCGTGTAACCAGTTCTCATCACCTATTCTGTTGAGGGAAAGTGAAAAAGAACAGTTTTCCATTATGTTTCATTTTGCCTATAGTCTTACAAAAAAGGTGCATGGTCACATCACATAAATATGGCAAATTAGGAAGAAGATTTTTTTTTTTATCTACTGTTTTAAACTCCTTTCTGCTCAGTTTCTTTTCTCTATATTTAGCATTTACACACAGTATATTTATCACATACGTCACCTTGAATAGAGAAATCCATTTAGGATTAGAATGTAAGATGTTGATGCATACAGTCGACTATGTTGTTCTATCATAAAACAATAAAGTAAGTTGTCATGGCCATTTTAAAGACGACAACCAACAACACTGTCAAAAATTAATGAGCATCTGACACTATAACGATTTGTAAACGAGTGCTGACTTTGTCACACAAATCTAGCAAGTAAGTAAAAGAGCAGTCCTCAGATGGAGTGAATACACAGGGTGGGTCTTCATGGAATGCATCAAGATGAACAGGTCTTTCCAGCGCTCTGTCAGCCTCTTTATTAGAGCACATCCTCCATACTTCTTCACATTCGTTCTAGCTGTGCAGCGAGGACACTCAGGTGTGCATACATGGCGACCAATACAGGACAAATGGGCTACCTTCCCCGCGGAGGGGCAATATTCTGCACCATACCCGACATCCTCTACCTTCCAGAGCTTGTGAGTTGATTTGAATTAATTGATTACTTTATTGATGTTATGTTTTCATTAAAGTCACTGAAACATTATGAAACCAAAAAAAAAAAATGTTTTATGTAATTTATTTATTCTAAGTTCAAATACAAACATACAGTATTTGTTCAAAATGTGCGTATTTAATCTGTAAAATAGTAAAAAAAAAAATGCAATTAAGACTCAAAATGTTGAAATCTGGTCATCCAAAGATTATATTGTAATTCCAGCCTACTTAAAGTGATTTGGTTTATTACATAAGTAAATACATACCTTACTGTGTGTGTGTGTGTGTGAGTGTGTGTGTGTGTGTGTAAATACATATAGAAGCACACACATTTTCAGAAGTTTTCAACAGGAAAATATCAAATAATGTCATTTTTAAAAATCTATTTTATACTTTAATGTCATTGTTTTCTCTTATATCTAATGTTTTGAGATATTCCAGGAAGAGTTTTATTTGTAAAGATGTTTATAGTGGAACAAGAGTTCTATAGTAATGTATTAATCATTTGTGTATACATTTTTCCTGTACAACTATCTGCAAGCTCTGTAACTCTAGGAATAAAGAGGAATTCTGTAAGTGAAACTTACTTTCCTTCACTTTGCTCATCTCTCAGGTCTGTGGCGGTCTCGTACTGAGCCTGGTAGCATCTACGTTACTCTTACCTTACAACCCCCAGGCATACGTCATCTCTGTGACAATTTTCTGTTTCATCATGACATTCCTCTGGTTGCTGGTCTTTGCCTGTGGGTCTCATAATAACAGAAGCTCTTGGGCAAGTGCGGTAAGTTTCCTTTTCAATTTCTCTTGTACTTCAACTGCTTTTCTTTCTCTCCCCAAGAAGACACAAAACACCTTTTCTTATATGTCTTAATTTCCTCTCCTCAGGATGTAGCATACCATGCATTTGCAGCACTCCTCTATCTCAGTGCCTCCGTGCTTCTGGCTTTCATAACCCTCTTCTGGGATCAAGCAGCTGGCAGAGATGCACTTATTTACAAGCTGGATGTAGCTGCCGTGGTAAGCCCCTATAGCTAAAAATAAAAAATCATTCAGAGCTTACAAAACACTGTTTAACCTGTTAAACTTAAATAAAATAAGATATCAGTGAAGTCTGTAAACAAAAAGGCATTCAGCTGTACTTTTGATAAACTGGGGATTCTGCATAATCTTGAATATGTAAATTATTAAACATGTCTTTGAGGAAGCCTTAATGTGATTTATGGGCCAAGAAATAAAATAATTGTTTTATTAATAGATAACATGACTACAATAGATAGGCCCAACAAAGGTCATTTCAAAGTAGTGTAAAGTAGTGCATATAAATATTTTACTTGAAGTGTATAGTAACCATTTATGTCTCTTTCATTTCAGGTGTTTTCCTTTTTCACCACTTTACTGTATGTCGTCCACACAGTTTTCTCAGCCATCAGATGGAAATCCTTCTAAAACGCCTGCTTTACTCATCTGACATCACATGTAATTGTTGAATTGCATCTTTAACCAATGTTATGACATTTACTCAAACAAATGACATTTAACATTTAGTGCATCAGTTATCATTTGTGTTAGATTGACATTCTAGTCTTTTTATGTTCTCCTAAATTGTATTTTTTTTAAAACAACCTTTAATAAAGGAAAAATAAACAATCTGTGGAGTATGATTTCTTGCTGTGACACTGGATACATAAATGTCTTTAAGGATTTATTATGAAGCAGCAAATCACCCTTTATGTTTGAATATAAGGATGGTTAGATCTTCTAGAATGATTTACCTGCATAAATGTACCATAAAACTAGATCTTTACATTTTATTAAAAACTACAGAAACTTCTTACCATAGAGGTGTTGTTGCTGGATGCTTTCAGAGTAATCTTTATCATGATGATATTAATTTAATGCATCTGGATTAGTTTTCAGTTTGTTTTCATGTTTGTTGTAGTTTGTTTATTTTGGTGTGTCTTTCTGTGCCTTAAGCTTGTAATGTTGTGTTTCTGTTTTGGGCTTTTAACTGACTTTCTTGCTTTTCTAGATCTGGTTTAACCTGTTCTTAAAATGTCTAGGCTGTAGTATGGGTTAGGGTTGGACACATGTTTTGGACAGGGAACAATTAGGTGCTGTAAGGTGATGTCTAGGAACTGCATTAAATATTTAATTCATGAGTGCTGGACATGTGGGGAATGACTCAGAGCATCCAAATGCATTATGCTATAAGATGCTTACTTCTACATTTATGGATGCCCCTAAAGCCAAACCTAAAAATATAAGAATGCTATTGCATTACGTAATAAAAATGTAAGTGCCATCTGCTTTATGAAAGCACAAGTGTACAAATAAGCTTTTTTCTGCATGTTTTAAATTATAAGCTTATATTGTATACATTTTAAGTGGCTTAAAGTGCTATTTCACACACACACACACACACACACACACAAGAAAAAAATTCACCCTCATACCCTCATGTTGTTCCAACCAAACCCATGTGACTTTCATTCGTCCATGAAGGAAAATGCTGGAATGTTAGTTAGAATGAAAAGAAAGCAAGTAATATGGGAAAAAAGAAAAGAAACATTTATAAAAACATGTTAATAAAAATATGTATAAATACAGTATATGTTTCTTGTTGACCTTGCAACATGTTATTGCATTGTAAACCACATTTTATTATTATTTTAATAATAATATTATTATTTGGGTCCTGGTGAAATTTAAGGTCTTTTGGTTTTTAATTCTATGAAACAGCTATTTTGTGTTTTATTTTTTTGCCTTAATACTACTACTACTTCTACTAAAATAGATAACACCACAGCATACTATTCACAAAGCATTACCCAACAGCCCAACAGACACAAAATCTGCTTTAAACCACTAGAGTGTGCTGTGCATAACTGCCTGTTACAAGAATGTAAGCCTTTCTGAGTGAGACTTTCTCTCTCCTTCCATCTATTTACCTTCTCAGCCACTATCAACAGATCTTCCTATGGTGTTTACAGCATGATGAAGAGCTTCACTTACTAAACTGATGTTCTCTCATCACTTTCAGCTCTTATTCAGTGATGTTAACACCACACTGCACAAGAGCATGGCTGAGAAAGTAGATTATTAGAGAAGTTGTGAGTTTCCCTGTAATCTCACTGATACCTCAGAGGCTGATCCTCAATTAAACATGCCCCCACATGTCTACATCACGATGTGGGAAGATTAGCATAATGCTTCCCAAATGCTCGTGCAAAGAAAGAAGGTGTAACTTTTGTTATCACTGTTGCTGTCCAGGCCATGTTGTGGAGATGCTGTGTTTCATTGTGAAAGCGAAGCTATGCTTTTTGGCCTTCCAAAATGGACACAGCTAGAAATCAGTGGTTCAGTTGTATTTACAACGCTGTTTCAGAACAGTTCAACCCAAATATTCAGATGTTTGCAATGCATTTTACGAAGTACAAGGACTGTTTTCTGGAAGAGCTTACAATGCCGGTGGCTGTTTTTATATAGTGGGGCAATTCCTACTTTACAAGGACAGTCTGCCGCTTCTGACTCACAGGCTGTGCTTATGTTTACATATTTAAAGAATTTGCCACTGATGATTAAAATGCAAATTTTGAGCAGTGTAGAGTAACGTTTGTTGTTTGTCGTTTCTCCAATTACAAATGGAGACATGGATTTTATATTTACGCAGGGAAATACGCAACATAAAAAAGACAGTATAAGTCATTATAATCAGTAATTATGTCCCTATACTGGATGCAACAAAAGCCTCATTTGTAAAGGGTTTAATTGTTTTTGTGTTGTCGTGCCAGTTAAGGGGCATTGAGAAGCAGCAATAATTTTTTAAACCTTAGACCGCAAATAGTCATTGCATTACACCAAATACACCAGTAATGTTCCTTTTTAGTAACGTCATATGACCCCTTTAAGGATGATTCGAGAAATGCACCAAAGCGACTGAGAAAAAACTGTAATGAGCATCAAATGTTATAAGAGAACTCAGTTATGAGTCTTCTTAGTGTATTCAGACAAAGGAAATCAAGAGGTAGAAAACTGTCTCTGACTCACCTCAGTATTAGTATAAGAAGCGCACGTGTTTTCCGGCCTAAAGGGGCCCTTTCTACAAAAATCATTACTGTTTTATTATAAAAACACAATAATCTACAGTGGCAATGCAGGCCTTTTTAATTATATCTTTTGGAAGAAGACTTTCCCCTTAGGAGATATAAACAAAATGCCGGGTTAGGATTTTTTTATATACTAATATATATATATATATATATATATATATATATATATATATATATATATATATATATATATATATATATATATATATATATATATATATATATATATATATATATATATATATATATATATATATATATATATATAAAAGTGCAAAGAAATACAAAGATACAAAGGCTCTGAAACCAAAACACTGTACACTTGAATGCTCACAATTGCGGTATTATTTGATAGGAATATCTAATAAATAGTTTTCTATTTTAATAAATTCAAAAATGTGATTTAATCCTGTGATGGCAAAGTCTTCAGTGCCACATGATCCTTAAGAAATCATTCTAATATTCTGCTTTGCTGCTCAAGAAACATTTCTTATTATTCTTATTAATATTTTTCTGGAGTTCAAAATAAAAACGGTTAAATAGATTAAATTCTTTGTATTTTCTCTGAATAAAAGGCTTACTGACTTACTGAAAGGCTAATACTAATTTATTTTAACAATAATGTATAGTTTTTACCTGTTAAGATTCTCTGATTGGTAAACAAATGAAAATGTTTCTTGCACAGCACATTGGCTTATTAGAATGATTTCTGAAGGATCATGTTTCACTGAAGATGGGATTTATAGCTTTGATCACATAAATTACATTTTAAAATATATTCAACTAGAAAGCAATTACTTTGAATAGTAATTCACAATATTACTCTTTTTGCTGTATTTTGGATCAAATAAATGCAGGCTTGGTGAGCAGAAGAGAATTCTCTTAGTAATACATAGTTAAGGCAAACTAATATAAGGTGTAATCATAGAGGGATCATTGGTCATAACACAACATTTCCAACAGAAATTTAGATTGTCTTATGTTCATTAAATTATGCAAATACTCTACTTACGAAATGTTTCTATGAATCAACTCGACTGTGGTTGTCTTCCTACAAATCCTCTCAGTCACAGAAACTCTTGCTGTTCCTAAGAGTCCATCTGAGATGATTAATATTCCACAAGCCAAATGTACAGCTGCAGTTTCTGTCATTTTCGACCGCCTGTGAAGTTCCGAAATCTTCTACTATCATCTTGTGTGAAGTAAGAGTGACATAAAAGAGATTTTCATATTTAAGTGACCCATTTTCTAACATTAGACAAGCTTTCAAGAAAAATCGCATTATATTTTCCTGTTATAAGCTATCAACCAATTTTCCCCCCTTTTAAAGATCTAGGCCCATATTCGACAAGAGAGCAGAAAACACATCTCAGAGGCAAAAGACAAAAAGAATGGTCCCATATTTGTCAAAATTTGATCAAAGTTCTATACCAGTTGTCAAAGGCATAAGATTTGACTCATATTTAACAAAATTTCAGAACTACTGCAGTTGTATTTTTCCCTTATCCAAGCGTCACTATGAGTTTCAGGATGGAAGTTCACTTATGTAACAAAAACATCATATAAGGACATTTCAACTGGAACCAAAAACACTCAGATGAGAGAGAAAGAAATGGAGTGTATGTTTGTAACAGCTGTGTGCTTGCCATCCTATGCTGGCGATGACTGCATCAGCCACAAAGTATGAAGGTATTTTTGATTCAAATTAACTGAGCACCTGTGGCAGTGCGATTTGTAGTTGTAGAGAAAAGCCACACATGTGTATCAGTAAATTTGAAGTCACAGAGTGAAATGTTTTAAGAGTTGCAAACCTGTAGCCTTTTTTTCTCTCCCACAAACACAACACAACAGTTACACCTTCTCAAATTCTTCATTGCAGGTGCACAAATCCTATTCTACAAATCACACATTTAGAAACTCGTACGCTCACATTTTTGAAACAATTGCTGCAGTGAATGTGTGGCAAAACGCATTTACACACCCGCATCAAGAAATGTGCAGTCGTGGAGAAATGTTGAACATCCGCAAATCAGTACGTGAATTCATCAAATGAGAGTTGCACACTTGTAGAATATTTTCTCAGAATGTCTTGTATATTTTTCTACCACAAACACAAAGTACATAACTACAGCTGCTTGAATCTGCTGCGATGAATCTCAAACACTGTTTTTTCGCTTTCAAGCGACAAGTTTCGCGCTCTCCCTTTTGCACCGAGATATTTGGTTCAAAAGTGATTTGTGCATCTGTAGAGGTAGTGGGCGGGACTGTTTAGAGATTACAGAATTTCAGCCAATCAGAAGAGTTTACTGAGCCGGTAGATATACGCCCCAAGCAGTTTTACGCCCCTGTTGTTCCTCATGCGTCCAGTAGGGGAAGGCTGCAGACCTATGACCTACTGTAAAATGTATTATTTATATATATTTATAAACTGTTTTTATATACAGAGATTGACTGATATATGATGTTGTGAATTTATATTAAGTTATATTTAGATATTAACCATATTCAGGCCATTAGACATACAGTACTGTGTAATCATATGGATCCTAAATGAAATATTTGCTTTACAATTCACAATTGCTCATTATACAGCAACAGAACATGTTCTACATAGCATTTTATGAAGACCAACAAAATTTAACAATTTTCTAAAGTTCCAAGGGTCATTTAAAAGAAAGACAATATTGTTGTTCACAAAAAAAACAATTTATTAACACCATGACTTGGTTATTTCTTAACAGCATGACTCCTGTAGATGACTCTCCTATGGTTTGCCACTCTTCTTTAATTGTTTATTTATCCTGCTGTCAAAGTGATCCCACTCACTGATAAAAATAAATAAAAAAGCAAAAGTTGCATAGTGGTAGAAAACAATGGTTATTTATAAATAATGGCAGGATGTCATGTTTCAATTTTTTTTTTCCTTTATAGGATCCTTACAGTACCTTGCGTCAATGACAGGTCCTCGAAGGAATTTCTCCTCAGCCTCCAAGATGGACACATCTTTCACAACAGCAAGAGCACAGATGATGGACTACCAGAGAAAGATTTATCACAGCCCAAATAAGCCAAGCATCATTTTGCTTTTTTTTTTTTTTTACAACAAAATCCAAAGTTCCTTTTCTATATTAAGCACAAAACTATTATTTTATAGAAATTATCTAACATTATGGATAAACTATTTGACATTAAAAACAATGTGAATATGACACCATGCAGAGCACAACTAACACACAAGACCATACCTCTGGAAAAGGGACATCCATAATGAATCTGATCTGGTCACTGTGGGTGTGTGTAGGTGTGCCATCCAAAATTGAAGTCATCTGAGTGTAGATAACATCAATTCGCTCCTGATCTTCAATGAACAATATTGATGGAACACTTGGAAAAAGTGTCAAGTCACTTTGATTGTTTTTATTTATTTATTTTTTTTTTTTTTTGTCCATTGATGATAGACTGTGGTTAGTTAAGTTTGAGTCAGACAGAACATCTGACTCAATCAAGTACTTTTGCCTCTCGAAATAAACTGATCCATCTTTTGAATTGATATCGCTATTCTTTCTTATTTAATTGATCAATCTTTTATAAATAATAAATGTTGCATCATTACACAATACAATCAACAACAAGTACTTTAGCAGATTATTTAACATACCTCATCCGTATCGCTTCAAGAAGGTCTGCTGCTATCATACATATAGATATGGTCTGCTGTTCTTATAAATGAGTGGGCTCATATACTAATATACTGCCTCCCCCTACTGGACGCATGAGGAACAACAGGGAGGTAAAACTGCTTGGGGCGTATATCTACCGGCTCAGTAAGCTCTTCTGATTGGCTGAAATTCTGTGATCTCTAAACAGTCCCGCCCACTACCTCTACAGATGCACAAATCACTTTTGAACCAAATATCTCGGTGCAAAAGGGAGAGCGCGAAACTTGTCGCTTGAAAGCGAAAAAACAGTGTTTGAGATTCATCGCAGCAGATTCAAGCAGCTGTAGTTATGTACTTTGTGTTTGTGGTAGAAAAATATACAAGACATTCTGAGAAAATATTCTACAAGTGTGCAACTCTCATTTGATGAATTCACGTACTGATTTGCGGATGTTCAACATTTCTCCACGACTGCACATTTCTTGATGCGGGTGTGTAAATGCGTTTTGCCACACATTCACTGCAGCAATTGTTTCAAAAATGTGAGCGTACGAGTTTCTAAATGTGTGATTTGTAGAATAGGATTTGTGCACCTGCAATGAAGAATTTGAGAAGGTGTAACTGTTGTGTTGTGTTTGTGGGAGAGAAAAAAAGGCTACAGGTTTGCAACTCTTAAAACATTTATCTCTGTGGCTTCAAATTTACTGATACACATGTGTGGCTTTTCTCTACAACTACAAATCGCACTGCCACAGGTGCTCAGTTAATTTGAATCAAAAATACCTTCATACAAAGGAACCATAATTAATCTAACAAACTTCAGAGTTATTTAATGATTCATAAGAGGATGATTCAACCTAACTGCTTTTTCAGCAAATATGAAGAAAGTTCTCATAATGTAAATTTTTAAGGGCACTGACAGCTAAGTTAATCACAGATTAAGGTCTATGGTCTCTAGACACTTTGCAAGTTAGTAATTTCATATGTTCTTATACATGAATCTATATACTGTAGGTTATGGCATAGCAAGGCATCATGAATCAGCATTGGGTACCTTTATTTTTATTTTTAGTTTGAAATGGACCATTGACTGGGTGATGTTTCTGGAAAACAGTCATACATCTCAAATGACTAGATCTATGGATAAATCATGACCTGTCAAACAAAAAAACACCAAAGACGAATGTGCCATATGCTGGCAACAGATATGTGGCATCAATACGAGGGAGATATGATCAAGGAGATATGATACTTGCAAGTTGTCTTCTATTTGTTTGAAGTACGTAATATGAGCTTCGATAAATTCAGCCTTATCGCTGGCACATGCAGTTCATTTGTAATGCTTTTCTTTGTTGATGGGCATAATGCCTGTTTTGGGGTCATTATTAAAATATGTCTCTTGATTGTCAGTCATGAAAAAGAATACCCATGAAAAAGTTTATTTCAAAATTATATTCAATAGTTTGAAATACATTGGCAAGTGCCTAAAACCCTCTTCAGTTCATTCAATTATTTACCATTAATTTATATAGTTTGTTGTCCAGGGTTAAGCTTTAGTTTAAAATTTGCAATAAAGGAAAAAATAAATAGATAAAACAAATATGTTAATATAAATAAACACAATTATAGATTTTTTAATTTTATTAATTTTTGTTACTGATTTTATTAAAGCTACAAACTTGTATTTTTAAAGTTCACAATGTGGTAAATACAAAAGTTCTTCCAAAGTAAGAGGAGAATGCTTAAATTTGCACACAATGATTTGAACAATTAAACTGTGTTAAAATACTTTACATTTCATTTGTATTATTTACAGTGTAAAAGTCATCGCTATTGTATTGTTTAATTTTAATGTGAAAGACTTTATTAACTGAAAACCTAATAAATGCTGTAATAGACTCAATAGTTTGATAAGTGATATGTGTTATTTTTAAGAGAATGTGTCACTGCTTTTGGCTGTTAAAGCTTCAGTTGTAATATAAAAGAAAATTAATAAAATTAATAAAAAAAATTTAATAAAAGTCCAATTGTGATAAAGGGCAGGCCTAGCATTTAAGATACTACCAAAAGCACTTAACAAATTCACAAGCAGAGAACAGATTATGTCAAATACAGTAGATGATGCTATTTTTGTACATTTGTCACATACTGAAATGTAGCCATTGCTCCTTTGATGTTTATAGGAGGTTGCATTTTAGCCAAACACGGTCATGATTTACGTGCTTGCAAGTCCATGTGCTTTTATTTGCCCTTCTCATAGAGCCCAGTTAGACAGATGTCACAATGCAGTACGTCTAAAGCAGCCCAAAGTATTATATCACATTCAGATAAACCCATAGATCTGCTACGCTGCTGCTGTTGTGGCCGAGCAAGTACCGAGGCTTGCTACTGCCAATACATCCACAACATGCTGCTGTGAGCATGTAAGAAATACTGCTGCTGCACATATACTGTAACATGAACAGTGTTGGGCAGTAACCCACTTAGTAAAGCGTTACTGTAATTTGATTACTTTTTAGTAACAGAGAAATTTAAGGTGTAAAATATCTAAAACAAAGAAACTGTTATTCATCTATTGGACAAAGCAACATGAACTAATATAAACGAGTAGCAGGTGCAAGCGAATGCAGACTTTCTTTTTAGGCGTGTTTGCAGCCTAAATAGTGTTTAAATGTGTTTGCAAAACATTTATGTATTCAGCAGACACTTTTAGGGAGGCAGTGGCTCATGTAGGTTGTCTACAAACCTGAAGGTTGGTGGTTCAATCTCCGGCTCCACATGATTAAGTGTCGAGGTGTCCTTGAGCAAGACACCTAACCCCAGCTGCTCCCGACGAGCTGGATGGCACCTTGAGTAGTAGGTGTATGAATGAGTGTGTGAATGGGTGAATGTGAGGCAAATTGAAAAGTGCTTTGGATGGCCATGTGGTCTGTTGAAAGCGCTATATAAATGCAGTCCATTTACCATTTTATCCAAGGTGACTTACAGTGCATTCAGGCTATACATTTTTCTTTTTTACCCGTATGTGTGTCCCCTGGGAATTGAACCCACAACCTTTTGCACTGCAAACACAATGCTCTACCACTGAGCCACAGGAACACCAGCATTTGCAGTGTTGAGCAATTGTGCAATCAGAACAGTAACGTTATAACTTTTAAAAGGAGAAATCAGTAATTTGATTACATTTTCAGAGTAACCCAACACTGAACGTGAATTACCCCCATATAGCATACATGAATCACCAAGTAGGAGATCTATACAGGTGGAGCTGGGGAATGTGAAGGGTTTCTGAAGTGTGCTGCAACTGCTACAGCAAGCACTAATCACTAATCTTTGAGTATTGAGATGCAAGTTCATTGACTACTGATACAAGAGAGAACCAATCAGTTTAACTCAGATTGAGTTAGACTTATCGGACTGTGCCATCTACAGTTTCATGAGCTCCAGAAATTTGTATATAATAGAGAGATATAAACTAAGGATTGTGAAAAAGGGCTGAGTTGTATCTAAATAGTTGCAACTTTTACTATAAAGAACCTTTGTGCAATGGAAATGTCCCATTGATGTTATTATATAGGTACTTCCTGAAAACATAGATGCCAATAAAGAAGCTTTTTTAGAAACTTAATCTGGTCTCATTCCAACCACATGTAAGCCAACTTCTCTAAACCTTACAGTATGTCTCAAGAGACCAGAATATGTCACGTCCTCTTACTGGGGTCCTGGGAACTGTGGAAAATCACCAATTACGTCCTCTGTGCATTCCTGCCTTTCTCACAAACACACACACTCACTCATAGACACATACAGTATGACCTCACACACAGGGGGGGAAGAAAGCTACCTGCCAGTGAAGCCCCTTTATCTTGCACGTGTCTGTTAATGACATGAAGCTGGCAGATAGGAGAGCTTTACAGGCAGGTTAGCAAGTGACAGGCTCCGAGCACAGCCTTGTATGGAAGTGGCTGAAGGAGAAGAGAACGATAAGCAACAACCCAACTATGCTGTCCATGTTTAGAGGCACTCACTTGGCCCACCAGGCCAGAAACAATGCCTGTTTCTGTTAAATTTAGACATGTTATCGGCCACCACTCCTTTCCCTAGACAGTCTCTCACAGCACCACAGGGAATACGGAAGGGAGTCCAGAGGATTGGCTGCTTCAGGGATCTCTAGGTAGGCAATGTTCCATTAAAACGGTTATTTTATTGGATGAAAAACTTACTGGATGCCTTAACGACTGTTAAGGTGACACCATTTGCATTAATAAATAAGCTTTTCTGTTTTGGCATCAGTTGCAGTGGCATCATGGTGTATTTTGATTGTTGCTGTGTGAAATGTTCTACTGTGTGTAATTATGCTACGTCATTAAAAACACAACTTCATTTTGGGGATGAAGGAATAATTTGGAAAAAATCAATTATGCTGCATAATTATTGCTTATTACAGTACTTGGAAACAGTCCAACTTAATACTCACCAAGCGCTAAATGAAAGTAAAAACTGACTTTGGCTAGAAGACAATATGTTACTTGCCGACTGCCCATAACTTTATTTGAAACTTGAATATAATGCATGGTTTACATCGAATTATTAAATGATAATCTGATGCTCGCTAATGTAAATTATGTGTTTTTTAATGAGTTTCAGTTCAGTGGAAAATTTACCATCAGAGATTTATGAGGGATGCCTACAGTGAAGTTTCTTTATTCAGAACTGCATGTTCAACACCGTTCTCACATTTATCTCCCAGAACAAAGAGGGGGACTTTGAAGAGAAAAGCTATAAGGATGACAATTATTTTAATATATATATGGACATTTTTAGACATTTTTTTCTTGATTTATTGAAGAGATTTATTTAATTTATTTATTGAAACAAAAAAAAAAAACATGATGCAATATTTAATGCAAAAAAAATTATTCATGGCCTATTACATTTTGTCAGTTTACTTGCTACTGGCACAATTTGTGAAAAATAAAAAAATAAAATAAATGAAAAACTGACCCTGCTTGGAAGTAATATTATTATTACAGTGGCAATGTTTTTGAACTTGTGATTTGAACTTAATTTCAGCCGACTTTGCTTTTAAGGGCCTGTGAATTACATATAACATTATAGGAAACAGTATATGATGCGCTTAGCCAAAGCAAACAAAGAGAGTGAGAAAGGGAAAAACAGCATGATGCATCCCAGCTGATGTACAGATTCAAAACATTTCTACCAAAACCCAGATGCAAGTTCTACCAAATCTTTCAAACTAGAAAACTTCTAAAACTCATACATGCCGGTTCTGACCTCATGTCAGTGAGGTGAAAGAGTTCGGAACAGTCTAGCTGTTCCATGACATGACTACAGTACATCGACTGACTAGTGACTACCCATGAGCAAGTGACAACATGCTGTTGTTTATTTATTTATTTGTTTTACCGGGCATGGAGAGATTTTGTTAGCCAGGTCAGGCATGAGAGGCACGCATGTATGTGGAACTGCAAGCATAAATAGTCATCTTATATAGACAAAATAATACAACGGTGAGCTCATTCTGTCTCAGAGCCTCCCCTCCATGTCTCACAGCACAGCTGTGGAGCTATGTGAGGCGAAAGCTGCCCTCAACAGCAAAAGCCTCAAGATGTAAAGTTCACGGCATTCTGCATTCAGACATTTTGTGTTTGCTTCTGCATTAGGACACATCTTGAGATTAAGGCTGAATAACAGAGTGAAATGCAGAATAATCATTTTAATGATATTTTAAAATGTAACTATTTAGGTAGCTTTAATATAAAATTGATTTATGTGACACATGCATAGTATTGGAGGTCACAGAAGTGTCATTGTGTATTAATCCAACTGAAAAACATTCTCTTAGCTTCTCATTTCTTGCACGTGTGCATTTAGCCATTTTTTTTTTTTTATCATAAGTCGAGCAACAAAACCAATTACACTCAGATCGTGTATGAGTATGCAAGACAATCTCTATACTATATGCATGCATAAATTTGCATTTTCACTGATCTGCACCTGCATAGATTCTGTCTAGTGAGCCATCGCCAAGACACAATAAGAAACATGATTCAAATTAATAGTGGCCCTTCAGGTTATATTGGTCTAACGCAGGGAGACACATCACGACAGAGATCACGTCACTGGCAAATGTGAACTGGCATGCCATAACAATGACTCAAGATAGGACACAAAAGTGTCTTTTCTGCTGTTGCAGTTCTATGACACAAACACAGACATGAAGCTGAATGGTACAGCTCTGTAGTGATACATTTCTTTTGAATGTTAACTACTGTACAGCACATACATCCTCTAAATAAATATGACAGCACTGAAAACCCTTCATAATCACGATAAAAATGCATCAACATCATATTATGGCAATTTAATTGGATCGCATTTGAATATTTTCTCGCGTTGAACGGAACCAGAGTTATAGGATTTTCAATGCTGCACGAAACAGCTTTTGGAACATTTTTGGAAATGGAGAACTGTGGTTTTATCCGAAAGTGAAACTTACTCCATTGGAGCCGATGTTCGGGTAATGGAAAACCTTGGATGGGGTTGATTGCAGAAGCCATGTGTGAGACTTTGTGGTTGCATATTTGCCAAAATTGTAACAATCCCTTAGCAACTACACAGATTGCCTTAGCAATGCCTTAGTGACCACCCACAAGACCTGCATTGCCACAACCTATTCACCCAGAACATTTTCACAGATTAATGTGAAACTGTTGCCTATTAAATACAATTGTATATTATATACAATTATTTAACATTATTTTAGTAAATTTTAATTATTACTATTAATGCTGAGTTAATTCTCAGTCTAATTATTCAATGTTAATTCAGTTAAGAATTCTGCCTTAAACATGTCTCTGAAAATCATCACATATCAAGGGGCAATGTTGCTTATAATGGACAATGTATTTTCTGGCACTTATTTTGTATCATAGCTAGAGTTTTGAGTTTTGAGTGTGTGCTCTCAGTGTGGCAGTGTTATCAGCTCTTGAGGGACTGGCATGAAGCCACCGCACTGTCCGAGCACAGCTTCTCCTCCTCCGGTCAGACATGCGAATCCGTTCGGAAAGCGGAAAATATGCTTGCAGCACTTAGGAAAAGTAGCCTACAACTCTCCGCCGCACACTCTGCCCGCGCAGCTCTGACTGAATCGCGTGTCTCACGCACAGTTCTCCTTATTGAAATGGTTCAGCTCCTGGAGGATGAGAGTGAACGGTCGAGGTACTTTACAAACGAGTGCTGCCGGTAAACGGTCCGCTTGAGTGAGGTTGTTTTTGCCGGGATCTCAGAATCTCATTACTACAGCTTTATCTACATTTTGCGGCTTTCACATCAGCACAGCAGTTCTCTTTAAAAGGTAGGTTAAATTGATGTAATTAGGCTTTATTATGTGTCATGCTGTATGCAGTTAAATGTAAATATTGGGTGTGTTTATGTGCTATATTATAATTCAAAGTAGGCCTAATGCGTTTTCTTTTTCATTTAATCTATCACACAGCTTAATAATTTTTGAGAGACAAATGTCAGAAGCAGTTCAGCAAATATTTTCGCTTCTATTCAGAAACACTTCTCTGCCTGCACAAATCTATTGTTCATTTATGTAATAATTTTTGTTATTTACGAAATAAATGTAAATTTGGTGGTCACACATCCTGGCAAAGCTTTTGTTCTGCTGGTTTAGCTGGTCAGAAAGCTGGTCTCCCAGTCTGACCATCTGAAAAGTGCACAGATCAAACCAACACCATCCTGACCTACTAAAACCAACACACCATCTTAGGCTGGATTTTTCTCCACAACAGGATGATTATAAGATTATAAGATCATTTGCAAATAAAATGCTTTTAATTTTATTTTTTAAATGTATTTATTTATTAAGTTTCTGTTTGATGCGAAACAGCTGTTGACTGAGTGAATGTGTGTCTGGCTAATGCTGGTGTGCTGTTACATCACATCTGCTTGCATACAAAAGCATCCAGTCATTTAAGATAGTTACTCATCCAAATATCCTAACCAGCTTATCAATCTTAAAATATATTAATTCATTTTCAGACACTCCTCTATCTTTTATATTTTAATTAAACGATTAAACACAGTTAAGAGTACTCAATACTGCAGGTAATCACAGTTGCGTTTATATTTAGTACTACAGCACGACTGTAAATGCTTTATTGGCTTTATGAGACAGTTTTGTATAGAATGCTGAGTAGTATTTTCCTGGCAAAATTTACTAATTGGTTTGTATGTTTCTTCTCCTCCAAAGAAAATAGTTAGATCAAGCTTTGGCATCACCAGGCAGCTCATAGTCTAAAAAAACGGGCTGGAAAAGTATATATACGAGTGGACCTCCCCCACTCAACACTTTCTGCAGTCACTCTTGGCTAACTCCACTCCAGGTTTTCCATTTCCTCACTGCGTTTTCCCCATTATGAGTGACTGTGGAGTGAGGTAAAACACTGACGCTCTGACTTTCAAAAAAAAACAATCCTTGCTTCAGGCAAACTCTGCTTACACTCAGCACCGTTCACATACTCAGGTCGGGAATGCAGTGAACACAAGCGAGCTTGTATACACGTTACAACTTCCCAGTGCTATCACTGTAAACTGTAAATATTAGCTATTTCAGCAAATTGCTTAACCAATCAAATTTAAGCAACTGTTGCATAATTTCTGATCAAGCATCTTAGTGCTGTATCATTCATAAAAATGTAACCTCACTTGTTCTTTCCTCACAGGGTACAGGAGAGCAGGAACAAAATACCTCACTGGGAACATGGGCCAATCTGGGACTTCATCCTATTTTTCTCTTGCTCTAATCAGCATCTTCCTCTCAGTTTTCTTCTATGAGCTCATGCCGGCCTATGCAGGCAGCTCCAAATCAAGCTTAGATATAGATACTTCTCCTAATGAAAACTCTTCACACGAGACATGTGGTGGTAGTTTTGAGTGCAAAGAGGGAGTGATCTTACCAATTTGGACTCCAAAGAATCCCTCTTTTGGGGATAAGCTGGCCAGAGCCACTGTGTACTTTGTCGGTTTGGTCTACATGTTCCTAGGGGTATCCATCATTGCAGACCGCTTTATGGCTTCCATTGAGGTCATCACATCCCAGGAGAAAGAGATCACGATCAAGAAGCCTAACGGAGAAACCACAACCACTACTGTTCGTATTTGGAATGAAACTGTCTCAAATCTTACTCTCATGGCTCTGGGTTCCTCAGCCCCAGAGATTATGCTCTCCGTGGTTGAAGTGTGTGGGCACAACTTTGATGCAGGCGAGCTGGGCCCAAACACCATTGTTGGAAGTGCAGCTTTTAATATGTTTGTCATCATTGGTCT
The DNA here is from genome assembly GCF_023724105.1 of Carassius gibelio. NCBI lineage: Eukaryota > Metazoa > Chordata > Actinopteri > Cypriniformes > Cyprinidae > Carassius > Carassius gibelio. Next base: position 13,845,449 of record NC_068406.1, read on the forward strand.
CTGTGTCTCTGTGATACCCGAAGGAGAGCATCGGAAGGTCAAGCACCTGCGGGTGTTCTTTGTCACTGCCACTTGGAGTATATTTGCATATACATGGCTTTATCTGATCTTGGCAGTGATTTCCCCAGGTATCGTTGAAGTCTGGGAGGGACTCCTTACTCTCTTCTTCTTTCCGATTTGTGTCATATTTGCTTGGGTTGCAGACCGAAGACTTTTATTCTACAAGTACGTGTACAAACGTTACAGAGTTGGAAAACAACGGGGAATGATCATTGAGACTGAAGGTGAGCCAGAGCACCAGTCAAAGGCAGATATCGAAATGGACGGTGGGATGCTTAACTCTCACGGCGAGGAATTCTTAGATGGCACGGTGGATCCTGAAGATAAAGACATGGATGAGGATGAGGCCAGAAGAGAAATGGCCAGGATTTTGAAGGAACTGAAACAGAAACATCCAGAGAAAGAGATGGAGCAGCTGGTTGAGCTCGCAAACTACCACGTCCTCAGCCAGCAACAAAAGAGTCGTGCGTTTTATCGCTGCCAGGCCACTAGACTTATGACTGGTGCGGGTAACATACTAAAAAAGCATGCTGCAGACCAAGCCAGAAAAGCACTAGGCAACCATGAACTTCGATCAGAAGTCTCTGATAATGATATTTCCTCCAAGATCTTCTTTGACCCCGGCACATATCAGTGTCTTGAGAACTGTGGGACTGTGGCTTTGAATGTGGTCCGACGCGGCGGTGACTTAACTAGCGCTGTGTCGGTAGAGTACCGCACTGAGGATGGCACTGCCAACGCAGGCTCTGATTACCAGTTCACCGAGGGTGTTGTAGTCTTCAAACCAGGTGAGACCGAAAAGGAGATAAGAGTGGACATCATCGATGATGACATTTTTGAAGAAGACGAGCACTTCCTGGTTCATCTTAACAATGTCAAGGTAATTTCTGAAGGAACTGACAATGGGAACCCAGGAGCCAATCATGTGGACACATTAGCTAGTCTTGGCCTTCCTTCAACAGCTATTGTGACTATCTTTGATGATGACCATGCTGGCATCTTCACATTTGAGGAGCCAGTGGTTCATGTCAGTGAAAGCATTGGTATGATGGAGGTGAAGGTGACACGTACCTCTGGAGCCCGTGGAGTAGTGGTAATCCCTTATAAAACCATTGAAGGCACAGCAAAAGGTGGAGGAGAGGACTTTGAAGACACCCACGGAGCCTTGGAGTTCCAGAATGATGAGATTTCGTAAGTGTATTTTTTGTACACTTGCCCATTGCTGATGTGACAGTTTTGGGCTGGTTACTTATCATATTAGAGCAGTGTTATATATTACATGTTTAATGGTGTAAATGCCTTTTATTGCATGTGAACTTAAACAGTGTTTTTCTGTAACATACGGTTGTAAATTCTGCTTGTCACATTTTTAAACCTCACCTATGCTGATGATCATTTTTTTTCCTGCCTTGGGGTTTTCAGTATATTTATAACTCTTGAACTTACAGATGATATTACAAATTTCTTTTGTAAAGAATATATAAATAATGATATATTCTTAATAATTTTAAATACATCTTAAAGAATTTGAAAAGAATACATAAAATTTATAACATTATTCTCATGTAAATATTACATTTAAATGCATACTTATAAATTATATATACATATAATGTGTCAAAAATTTGGAAATTTACAAGTAGAAATCTGAACCACTGGCCTGACCAGGCATGCAGAAAAAATCCTTACTGTTGAGCTCTACTTACTGTGTATTCAAAAATGATACATTCATCAAAATCTCCAAGTCAGCCAGTTTATGTTATTTCTTAAATATTTGTCTTTATTTCCCATACAATGTGTTTTACTCTATTGATGTGTCCATTTACTGTAAGCTTTTTTTCTGACTCTTTATCTTTGTAGCTCTCCTGTTGCTTTCTTTTCACTCTTTCATTTCCACATTAGCTTTGCTCACTCTTATGTTTCCATTTTGCGCAGTTTATTTCAGAATCTGGTCCTCCTAGATTTCCCAGTACTCCTTAAATCATGGCTTTTACCAGACATTTTTGTACCCATGTAAAAAAATTGTGGATCAAGAAAGTGAAGTGATATGGTCACATTTACTTTATATCATTGTATCATCAATACGTCATTGCAGTAGCATGCATTTTTACCTCAGATTGCAAAACTACTTAGCTGGATCAGAATAAAGTAAGAGATACCTTTATTGCTTGAGGTGATTAAGTTCCTCAAATAACAGACCTTTGACAACCAATAAAGGCTTTGATAAATGTAGTCCTTGAATCTGAACTGAATGAAAAAGCATCTGGTTTGGAGTGAATGAGCTAAGTAGAAGCTTTCCACAAGTCATATCTGCTTAATCTGTGTAAAGAAATGTCTCAGACTTCCAGAACTGCTCATTTGGATGACTAATTACATTTCCATAACCGTTGCATTGCTCGGCTTGAGCTTGAGCTCCAGCTCTAGGACTTCTGGCAGGGAACAGGCTCTCCTCACCCATCTCCTCTTCTGGCACTCTGCCACAGATCATTTATTGGTATGATCACATACTTGACAAGGTGGCCTGAACCCCAGATATTTTCCATGACAGGGAGGATATAATGATAACAGATTTACATAGTCGAAGATAAACAGCTCTGAATTTGCTCCAAGATCTTGAAATGGAAAAGCTCCCTTGCTTGTGCTTATTTTAAGCTGATTAATGGGAAGACATGCACAAATGTAAACAGAGGTAAATGCATTGCTTTGAAGTAAGCAACCTACAGTATGCTGATCTGGCTAAGCCTACAGATTTAGCTCCATATATGGACAGGTCTTGACTCTGGACCTTGGATTCTGTTTGGAGACAACTTTTGGTGGTGGATGTTTTTAAATGGTGCTACTTCAAATCTTTACTCATTTAGATTGAATCAACCGTTTGGATTCCTTGGCAAAAGGAGGATCTGGTAAGAAAGCAGGTGTGGTTTTGGTGGTTCAGATAAGCTAGATGTAAAAAGGGCATTCTATATTGAAAACAGAAAGATTGTATTTTAGATTAGACACTCAGGATATCAATAAAAAAGCTTGATGTATCTTGTGAGGACACTTAGATATCCCAGTGATGAAGGTTAATTTAAAACCTTTATTTTTCTGTATCTTGTCAATTTGTATGTTCCCACCAAAGTAGCACAAAGTAGCCTATCTTCTCTCTTTCTTTTTGATTATCATATGAGTAAATCTACAACTTGACTCTAAAACTGGTCCTAAATTACTTCATTTATACACTATATGTTTTAAACACTAATTTGTACTTGGATCCCCGATATTGAGGTATTAGCATTGAGTGTTTCATATTTATGGGGGCTGTCAAACCACCTGTGCCCTCTCAGGGTTTTATCATGCTGAGTAATGAATATAATATTTTTAATGAGTATGTTTTAAATCTCAATCTAACTACAGTAATCATTTATTTGCTCAGTGAGGATTTCTGGACATTTTCCTCAGTATACATTGAAACAAGCATGTATGAGTGTGTTGCTGGTGATCCTAAAGAGAAAGAATGAAATTTAGACATGGAGAAAAACGAAGGGGGAATCAGACAAAGAACACATAAATAGTATGTTAGGCATGTTTATATTGGCTTAAGAAAGACCTTGCATAAACACTGTACATGGAGGGGACAAAATCTCTAGAGGGGTGGGAATTTCCATCACTAATAGCTGGAAAATTCCACATAGTAGGGACTACACAATTAATGCCAAATAATATTTTGCTTTATTCACGGACAAAGATTATTTTAATTTCTGATTGTCTGATTGGTTAAAAAATACTTTAATTGGTCAGTTTTATTTTCCTTTCATGTCTTGAGTGGGTTTACAGGGCTCAGGGCTGTCACAAAGATGGATATGATATCTCAGGACTATTTCTGTTATACCTTTCAGGTAGTAGGAATGTTTGAAGTGCGGCCTTAAAAATGCTTATACAGTAGCACCTTTAGTCGAATTAATCTAACAGTCAAAAGCTTAGTTAGGGTCTTCAGTAAGACACTGCGACGTGACCTTTGCTATAAGGACACACTATGTCTGCGTGCCAGAGTTCTTGCCTCACTCATGACTGATTAGATGACTCGTTCAGTGGTCATGTGTACCTTGGGCACTGCATCTCTTCATGAGCACTCTGAAACAAAGACTTGTTCAACAGATGAGTTAAGAATGAAGGGAGTTATCCCCCCCCCCCAAAAAAAAAAACAATGTTCAATTAACTTAATAAAAAAGTGATGTGGTGACCCATATTCAGAATTTGTGCTCTGTACATCCGGTTGAACAAAAAAATATTCATGTTGTCCCAATGAGAATGGATAAGATAAACACTCAGTTTACAAATTCGAATTGGTTGCATTTCACGTGCAATTGCATTGCATTAGTTTATTTTAGTTCACTAAATTAACAAGCGGCATAAATCGTTTTTGTTTTTTAGACATGGTTTTCTCTTTTTATTGGTCAAGAACTATGTCCTGATTCTGCAGGAGAAGGAAAGATGCTCCCGGGTTTATTGTTATGTTTTTGGAGCGTGTTTTTTCCCCCTAGTCGAGTAGGAGAGGGCCTTCTGTCGCCACAGTCCTCTGCCAGCTCAGAGCTGCCCAGATAAACATGCTGTCAGTTGATTTCATGTGACTCGTTGCACAAGGCAAAGATAGAGTCAGCAGCAGTGTACCATTAAATCACTTCTCCCATCTCTGCTGGGAATATTAATCATATTAGGTAGCCCCTCTTGGCCAGTTATTATCTTTTGATCGTCTATGACTAATTCAAATTATTTCCAGAGGTTTCTGTGCCTGCTGAATGCTCATGGCTTTGTGTTGTATGTGTGTTTTCCTAATTATTGTGAAGAGATCAGCCTTTATTTCTGAAACCACTTGATGATAGTTTTACAATAAAGTCTATGGCGAAGCGCAGAGGTAAGGTTATGTAGCTTTACATAACATGAATATGCATGGCATTAATGCATTCATTGTTGAAGACACCATACTGGCACAAGTGTTCTTCCTCTTAAGGCAGGTCATGAAAATTGTATTAAATATGGAAAATGTGCTCTTTTTGGTTTGGTGACATGAATCAGCAGTTGGCTCTCAGAGAGCCAGTTACCGTCAGAATAACCCTCGGTGTCCCTTGAAGGCGAATTTGTTCTTAAAGAATCTGGGTGAATCTCTTAGCATTACTTACTTCTGCCTGCTTAGTTTAGTTTAATCATTCGTGATGAAAACTGGACACACTTCCATGTGATGGAGATTGTTTAGAGGAAAGTACTGAAAATACTGTACAGTATGTCTGTTTACAAAGCATCATTGAAACACTCAAAATTAGTTTTTAGCTTTTTTTTTTTTTACCACTTTACATTCCTTAAGTATTTGACAGTTTTTTATTTTTTATTTTTTTTATGGCCTATGCTAAAATTGTTTTATAAAAATATTTAGCAGGACTGGGTGATATAAATTTTGACAATAGTCTCAATATTTGCATTTGCTTTTAAGCACATTCAAAAACGTTTAGTGCAAAACACAGTTACAAAAATGTAGACAAAAATGTGCAATCTGATTTAGCTTTTAATTTGATCTAATTAAGCTTATTTTCTATTTATTTGTTTTCAACAACATTTACTTAGAATTCATTACAAAACATGAAGTAGACGGATAGCAACCAGGCCACAGTATATGACTTTATTACAGTTTCCTATCACATGCAAGATAACAGATATGGTGCTTAAAATTAGAGCTGTGGAAAATTTCTGCAGAATTTCTCACTCAGAAATGGAAGAGAATGTAAACAGTTATTGGCCCGCATTCATTCAGCTATGTTGTGAGACTGAAAATGTTCAGTTAGTCTAAGTCAGTCTAGTTTTCAGCAAGTAAAATGAATGCAGAAGTTCCACACATACATTTAACCTGCTTTCTTTCCTCCGTCTCTCTGTCCTCTTACTGTAAGGTTCTCCTCTTTTTGCCCCATGCTTGTTTTGAACACTTGCATAAACTCCATGATGTATTTTCCATGACCTCAGCCTAACGGCAACACAAGGGCAGGCAGGAAGATGGGAAATATCTTCCTACAAACCATGGAAAAGTGGATCGCAATGACAGACAGCGATTTTTTCTCGCATGTTTTAAAGTAGAGAGGAGAACCTGTCTAAAATTAAACATGGAAGGAGTAGCATTTATTGCTCTGGCTCTGAGATGCGTTCTGGAAGCTTCACACAGCAAATCAAACGTCACCCACACAGTGTTGGGGAGTAACTTACTAAAATTAGCGATGCTTATGTAGCGAAGTACATTTTCATTAGCGTGACAGTAGCTCAACTGTTAAAAAAAATCTCCATAGCTTTGCGAGTAACAAGCTTCTTTTTCCGCTGAGTGTTGTAGTTTTATGAAACGCTACATTGTTGGTTTTTATGTCACACTGTATTGCTTTACAGCCAAGTGAACTGAGGCAAATATATATATATATATATATATATATATATATATATATATATATATATATATATATATATACCATAAAGAATAAAAAAAATGTACAAATTAAAATGGTTGCAAAATAAAGTAGATTTTTTTTAAATGAATATCCTGCCAGTAGCCTAATTATTACGTTATATTTTGCCATAAGTTGTTTTTGAAGCAGCTTTCCTTAAGCTGCACGGCATGCACAGCAGAAGATCTGCAACTTTAAAATCTGTTAATTTTGTTGATTCCTAGTACATAATATAATGGCTCACCCTTTTCTCCGTTTCGCTCTTTTAGAACTTCAAAACTTGAAAAACATCCTGCAGTTTTGCTCATTAGGGAAATAACATGGTATGACTGAAGCCTACTGTGGTACTCATACCTTTATCATCCCCTCATCAGCTCTGAGTATGACAGATTGTGTTTTCATGCTCATTCGCTCAGCGGCTGTCAGGCTTCCTGCCCGATATTCTTTTAACGCATTTCTCGGAGGGGTTGGGGGAAGATGTGTGGCTTTAATTATCATCTCTCGTTATTGTCACTGTCACCATCCTCATCACAGGCCTTGCCAGTTTGTTGTGGAGGAGCGCAGATTGCATTTAAGTAGTCCAAAATAATACCCTCTCAAGTGTATCCAGGAATAGGTCTTGTTTTCTGAAGTGCTGTTATTTCCATTCCACTTCCTCTCTTGTCTCTCCTGATGTGTTCTAGGCCAGTTTTGTCCATGGACGACATCAGCTCAGTAGTAAAAATTCAAAAGGGAAATGGATTTTTCCAGACAAATCCCCCTTTTAAGCTGCTTACTTCCGTTTGGGATTCAAAGTTTTCTCAAGTCGGGTTCAAAGCTATTGTGTCACTTAGTGAAGTACCATGAAATAGTTTTGTATTTGTAAAAGTTGTAGTAGTGTGTCAGTAGGAAATATCGGTTAACATTTCCAAACATTCCTTTTGCCATTAAGTGTAATAATCCAGTGAGATTTTGCCTGTCAACAGCCAGTGCTCCACACAGAGATGATCTCATCATCATACAGTCTTTCTGGAATCACATGTAAAAACAGAAAACACTGAGGCACTGTAATTTTTTATTAATTTAATGCATCGTTTCTAAATAAAAAGATCAATTTCTTTCACCAAAAAAAAAAAAAACTATCTTCTGAACAGTATTACTCAGTAGGTTTGTGTTCATATATCTGCTCAGCAAAAATGCTTTTCATTTAATTTCACCTATAACCTATATATATAATAACCTATCACCTATATATATTGTACACATATAGTGAAGAGATTCTTGGGTATATTAATTCATAATCCATGGGTCTAAAAATGGTATCCAACAATAATGGACTCTGTGGCAGAAATACTTTTCCTTGTGTCATCCAGAACGGTTTAGAGAATATACTTATGTCTTCTCGCCAACAAAAAATAATAATCTGGCAAAAAATAATCACATTTGTGAATTTCTATTAGAGAGCTGTGCAGCGGCTGCTGTGCAGTGTCCCTTAGGCCGAAAAAGAAATTACTTCTGACTAAATCCAATGGCTCATTGTTGTCAGGCTGTGATGTATGTCACAAGGGACTTTTTAATGCAGTAAGTTGTTAAAAAACTTTTCCATATTTTCCGCCCGGGAATGACAGCATTCCATCAGAAGCAGTGACAGAATGGAGATGGAATTATATTTACCACTGCTTAATGGATGGATGACTTAGTGCCCAGCTTATTTGAAATGAAGGCTGCCTTATCATCCATTTTCTTTTTATCCCATTTTAGTTTTGAAAGGTCTTTCTTTTACAAAAGAAAAAGTTCACCTATTGCCCTTATAAATGGACTTTCCCCTTTCTCCTACCACCTCTCTCATGGAAGCTTTATTGAAGTCTTTCTCTCTCTCTTTTTTTTTTGCTTATATCTTTTCAAAAAGCTCCACTGTCAGGCCTGGATTTGTTAGCGAGAAATAACAATATGTAGCATTTCTTAAGCCATTGAACAGATTAGGGTGAACGTGGTAGATAAAAAGAAGAGGATTAAGAACGTAGCCTGGTTTCGAATTAATCCATCTGTCCTCCAACTTTGGTCACAATCAGTTAGTTATTTGTGTTTTCTGAAGATGTATTTTGTGTTATTCAGAAAATGTGGTTTATAAAATACGTAATTCCTGCACTTGACCTACAGCTCAAAGCATACAGATCAAGTGTTCAGTATTTACAAAATTACAGCGGTCAAATTACAGAACCCTGTGGGGCTCCACAGGTTAATTTAGGTTGTGACACTTTCACACACCTTCAAAAAATGTTCAACTGCCTGGAAATGACAACATTTTGTGAGTCATACATGTTTCTGTAGCTGTCATGCCAGGAGTAATAGCATGAAGATTAGTGTCACCGCTGATTCATCTGAGATATGCTATACCAGAGTGCATACATACAAGACATCAGATTGAATGTAGAGTGTGACCTTTTATCATAAAACAACCAACTACGTCGTTGACTACTCTGTTTCTTATTTTAGCTGTTGGGAAAGAAGTAGAAAAGATGGAAACATTGTGTCACAGGAAATTGAGCATGTTAAGATGCCAGTAAATAATAAAGTAACTAGACGTCCTAAATGATCTCAAATATTGACTGGACTGGACTCTTAAAAGTACACCAGCAACAGTTTTTTTGAAGCTTTGCCTAGCAGGATTCCCATGGACAGAGAACATCTGGAAATAATATATTTTATTTTAAAAGTTTATTTGTAAAATATGGACTTTTCTACAAAATGTCTTAAAATATAATTTTACATTTTTGATTTTTTTTAAATAGAAAATAGTTCTGCTCAATATATTTTAAAATATAAAAATGTCTTAAAATATAATGTTACATTTTGGAATTTTTTATATAAAATAGTTCTGCTCAATATATTTGTAGTTATTACTCTTTGTGAATGTTAAGGTTATAGAGTAAACCAATGAGAAACATTGATTTGCCTAATAAGAGTTTAATTAGAGTTTTTGTACACTAGTAAAATCATATAAATCTATTAATTATCAAGTTTGCAGCTTGTTTGTGATGCTCCTACTTGCTGCTTATGTTTTACACAATATTTCGATATTGATATTTGAAGGTTGCACGATAGATCTAGTGAAACTAGTATTGTGTATTGTGTTTCTGAAAAAAAAATCATGAAGCAGCACAACTGTTTCCAACACTGATAATAAATCAGCATATTACAATGATTTCTGAAGGATCATGTGACACTGAAGACTGTAGCAGTGATGCTCAAAGCTTTGATCACACAAATAAATTATATTTTAAAGTATATTAAAACAGAAAATAAATATTGGAAATTGAAATATCTTATAATATTACATTGATGAGCACGAGACTCCATTAAAAACATTTAAAAAAATTACTGATCCCAAACTTTTCAACAGCAGTAACCAATCATTATTAAACCAAATAATGAATCTTGTCCAAAAGATTTGTACAGGTGCATTTGTTTGATGCTTCAACTCCATCAGTTGATTAGAGCAGTACAAAGCATGACATTTCGTCTGAAACTCTTTTCTTGCTGTCATTTGGTCCCCAAGCACAGGCTGAAGTTCGTTCTGAAGCATGCTAGACATTTCACAGCTGTCAAGTGCACTGTAAAAACCTGCTGAAAAAAAATCTGTCTGGAGATTATAGACTACAAAACTTGTGCACACACTGATTTCTTTCTTTCTACCCAGACAGCTGGGGTATAAAAGGGTTTGACAATAGCATGTGCCAGATATGGAGAGCAGCTAGTTCAGAGGATCACATTTAGGTTTGAGTACCTTTGTGGCAAGTTTGATGTTGTCAAGAGTATTGCATGTGGACTTCTTCTAATGTTGATTCTTAAAATGCAGTTTTAAGTTTTTGTTTACATTGTTCTTGTCATTGTGGCATTCATCATTTCTACAAATCTGTTGCAGTGAAAATATAAACTCTTCTTTTGCATGGCCAGAGGATGAGATTTTTTTTTAGCAAATTCTGATTTTATAATTTTCAAAATAAGTATAATTTTTTTCTTACAGTGCATTATAATGTTTTACTGGCCAAATGCATTTACATTCAAAAAATGAAAATTATATATATATATATATATATATATATATATATATATATATATATATATATATATATATATATATATATATATATATAATTTAGTCACAATTTCATAGAATGCAGACACAACAGATCAACATATTCATTGTATAAACATTGTGTTGAATTGGATTTTAATGCAATGTATGAACAACTCATCACATTGAATTGTGAGAGACAGACAGTATACCTGCTATCAAGAGAACTTGAGATATTCTCTGCTGGGATTTTGCTCCGCTGGAGGTCCTGCTTGGGCCTGCAGCAATTCCCAGGGCAAATACTTCTGTTGCCAGGGGAAGCTGATCCAAACTCAGCTGCTCTCATAGCCCCGAATCTCAGTCTGCAGTTGCCCCAGGAGGGAGAACAGACAGACGATGTCAGGTCAACAGAAAATGATCTATTTCTGTTGCTTTGATGACAAACAGGAACAGTAAATTAAATAAAACTGACATTGAAGGTCATATTTTGAATGTTGGTGGATGAGTTGTGTTTTCTGTTAAATACTGGCTGAATGTTGACCAATATCTTATAATATCAAGATAAGTGGATTAGACTTCTTGTGATCTGAATATCAAGGGCGTACATTTTAGCATGTGTGTATTTGAGTGTGTGTGGCTTGTCCCAGGTGTTGTAGGGTACATAAAGGGCTTATCTTGATGTGTCCCAAAGAACACTCTCCAGTCTCTAATCTCAGTCTTTAGCGTCATGTCACCTCAATTACGTCAGCTGATCAGCTATAGCTTTGAGAGAAATGTGTGTCATTAAAGCACAGAAGATTTTGTCATCTCTCACCCTGCAGCCTATAAATGTCTGCCCCCCTTTTTTTTACAGCCTTCAAATAAACAGTAATTTACATTTCTATCATAAATGCAATTTTTATCATGATGTACACAGCCTCATTTTATTCTGACACTTCTTTCATTTTCTTTCAAAATGAGATGTTAAGCATACTATTCAAGCTAATGCCTTGCAACAAAGTAAAATTACATTTCTTGCACTTTTTTCACATTTGTAATATATATTACTAGTTTAGTATTATATACTGTTGTGCTATTTAATAAACTTTTGGACTGGCTTTTATATATATATATATATATATATATATATATATATATATATATATATATATATATACATTTAATTTCCCTGTAGTGTTGTTAGCACCAGTTGAGCTATATTGAATTCTGTATAATATTATATGAAGTTTAAGTTTAATATATGCCATAAATATTCTATATGAAGTCAATTAGAAAGCCTCTGCCAAGAGCAAATATACAGTATGGATTCCTCCTGCTTCTATAAAAATGTCAGACCAGTATTTCTTTTATTCCCTAAGTCTCTCTCTCATCTTTCCCCTATCTCATGTCTTTCACACTGCTGTAGATCTGGACCTGTGTCTGACAAGCATCCTTCACGCTTGTGTAATTCTGTCCATTAACTTCTGAGTTATAAAACGCCTGATCATTTTTCAATCAGTTCTTTGAGCCTCTGAATGAACACTGATCAGATGCCATTCTTTTGTAATCAAATACCAGGAAAAGAGAAGGAGAGATAGAATTTTCAAGGCAGCCAGAAAAATGGATCTTATCCCATAACAGATCTTGGAAAGGGAAAGTAGCAGTCTGTTCCTGGCTCTGGTAACAATACACAGCAGGGGTTCACCCTGAGTCCCATATGAGTCCTGGCTTTACGCATCGCATCAGTTCAATAGGCTTGCTAAGCCATGCAGCATGGCTTCAGCCGTGTACTAGGGAAAACAGCCAAAGAATATTCCAGCTCACAGTCAACATCTGAGAATCAAGAGCGCGTGGCTTTCTGATTTGTAAAGCGCTGGTGCTGATTGGCCTTTTGTGTGGAGAAATCTTCATGGCATTAAATTGGATTTCAATGGGTCAATCACAAACCAGTTAAGATAAAGCCACTAAAAGCAGTCCTAGTTGAACATTTTAGCTCTGTATAACTTCTTTCAAGACACTTCCTTGTGTCTGTATATCATATGAATGGTGTTATGGGGAAGTCGTGGCCTAATGGTTAGAGAGTCGGACTCCCAATCGAAGGGTTGTGAGTTCTAGTCTCGGGCCGGACGGAATTGTGGGTGGGGGTAGTGCATGAACAGCTCTCTCTCCACCTTCAATACCTCGACTTAGGTGCCCTTGAGCAAGGCATCGAACCCCTAATTGCTCCCCAGGCGCCGCAGCATTAATGGCTGCCCACTGCTCCGGGTGTGTGCTCACAGTGTGTGTGTGTGTGTTCACTGCTCTGTGTGTGTGCATTTTGGATGTGCAGAGCACAAATTCTGAGTATGGGTCACCATACTTGGCTGAATGTCACTTCACTTTCACTTTTTCATAAATTACACACAGTTGATTCAAATATATTAGTAAGATCAGATATATTATTTAATACAGCATGCTCATTAGTTTTAAAGGTAATAGAGTTACACTAATCTATTTTTTTTTTTACTTTATCACAAATTTTCAGAATTAAATGACATTTTTTAAATCAAAATTTATCTTGCCTTGTTTACAACTTTGTTTTTGTTTTGTTTTTATAATGAAGTATTTATTTTAATTATTCTATGGATCATTTCAATTTTGCTTAATTACTTTTATGCTACGATCTGGGTGTAATAACATAAACCTTCTGGCATTTGAGTAAAAACACAGTCTAAAAGCTCAGGCTACCCTTTTAATGAACTCTGCTATATTGACTTGACGCTCTAGAAGAGACACGTAAATGAAAGAATATGCATTGTTTGCAGACTCTTCTTTAAATATTTAGAAGACTCTCGAGATCAGGTTACCTTTCATTAACCAATATTTCATCAGGCATCAATAAAAGTCATCACAATAAAACTAGCAACATGTTAATCAATATACAGTACATTATAATATAAACATTATTACATCAATCTGCATTTATCATTCAGTGTCTGTTTATATTAACCTTGGTTTTTTTTGTATAATTGATCTGGATCTCTGCTTTTTCTTTGGAGCAGAATAACTGGAGTAAATATAAGCAAAGCTGACATACTGATGCCTTGTTATCAGGATAAATATAACTGGCTTCCTGCGTGCAAATTATCCATCACTTCCATCTGATGAACACTGTTCAAATGTATGCCTGCTGTGTCATGTATATGCATGTTGAGTAATATTATATAAGGATCTGTATGTCTGTCTGTCTGTAGAGCTACTTACCAATATGTGGTCATACCAGACAGCATTGTTTTTTATAACCTGCAAAAATGAGTCCTTGGCTTTTTTAAGCCGGTGTCACAGTGGTTTTCCAAAAGGTGCTCTGTGCTGCAGGTTAGTTCTGTCCTTGGCTTCCTGTTTAAAACCATCTGGCATCTTTTTTACTCAAACTTGATATATTAACACAGACACACACAAAGTTGCTTAAACAAAGCTTTATGAAAAATGAAAAAGTGAACCTTGCTTCTTCATTGGTCATAAAACTGTATAGATGCCGTCATGTGGTTTGCACACCAGCATTAGGTCATTGTTGATTAAAGCAACAGCCAAAGGCCTATATTATGACTTTAGCCCTTTGTATTTGTTGCTGACATCATATCATTTATGCCTCCATTATGATTCAAAATAACAGCAAAGTCAGCTCAATTAAAACAAGATTTTAACAACATAGAAGGTGCTAATATTAGGTTTTTAAGGAACTTTTTATCCACAGAATGTATATTTTGTCATTTATTCACCCTTGTGTTGTTCAGCTGTGTTTGGCTTTCTTTTGAAGGATACATTTTGCTGAATGTTTGAACAGCAATCTTCTATACAATGAATGTGGATGAGGACCAGGTGCTGTCAAGCTCCAAAAACGACAAAAAGCCCCATTAAAGGACATTCAGTATTACACAATATTCAATATGCATAGCTTATAGGAAAGAAAATACAGTAATTTAATTGTTTATTTACTAAAAATTAGTGCCTTTTAAATATATAGTATTTATTAAATTAGCTTTTTATTTTTATAGTTTGTGTGTTCATTCCAATTTTAGCTTTATTAATTGTCTGTTTTTTTTTTGTTCATTTTTATATGCTTTTGTTGAATAACTCCAGATTATAATTTTTTTTTGCATGCTTCAACTTCAAGTTTTACTTGATTTGTTATTCATGTATTTATTATTTTAGTTAGTTACAATCAATGAAAACATTTCTTCTTGTTTTATCATCTAATAAAAAACTATTTTATTTGATTTCAGCTTTATTTGTTGATGAAAGCACGTTTTAATAGTTTTAAATAAATGAAATTAATAACTTTTTTAAACTCCACAGAAGAAAAAAAGTGAATCATACTTTTTGAACATATTACTATCCATTTAAACTTACTTTAAATTTCTGTTTTTGGTTTAATTATTATTATTATTATTATTATTTGGCATAGTTTTTTTTCTTCTGCAAATCAATTTCTGTGTTCTGCCCATGTAGTCAAGAATCATTTGTGGTGTTGTATGCAAAATGGCAGAGCTGGAAGTAAGAATAAATAGTGTATAAGGGAAGTATTCACCGCTCTTCACATTAGTTTACTCTCCATATTTGGTAAGCATTGCTGCAGTAGAAGTGCCTCTGGATATCATCAAACATGGCAATGGTATCTTGTGGATTGTCCCATAAAATGAATTGACAGACTGCTTATGTTGCCTTCAGAGGGCAAATGGGGAAAAGGGTGATTTGAGCTGTTTTAAATTTCAGGATATATATGAATTGATTTATATAATGAGATAACTGTCATTTTTAAGTAAACTATTCTTTTAACACTTTTAAAAACACTCCATCTTATGATAGTAAATTGTGTAAACAGACTGTCTGGCATTGTTGCACATTAAACAAGTCATAATACAAGCCAGTGTGCATTTCTTTGGGGCCGGGCCCTGTAAACTCTTACTATTACATAAACCTGTATTATTGTATGTACACTATGGCACTGTGTTCTTTTCTATCTGGCTTTGTCTCTATTTGTCCTTTTTGTTCTTGTCACAGTTTATCAGTCTGTGATTTGAGTCTTTATAGAAAGACAGATGGACAGTCTTATTGGCATGAAAGAGGAAAATAGCAACCTGTCTGCTCTTTGCTTATTAAAATGATAATTATGTGTCAAATAAAAAAAATATATGTTACAGAATGCATTCTAGATTAGCTGGGGTTTGGTTTCGAAAATACTAGGGTCATTTTACAAAACGAATGCTATCTGTGTTTTTCACATATAAATGTGTAAACAGTCACAAGTAGCTGATGCCAGCTTTTACTACTGTATGTGTTAGTGTGGACATTTACTTGTAACTAATATATTTTTGGATTATATTTTAAATCATATTTTCATGGAAATGCCTCTTTTTAGCTTGTCCCTATCCATTGTTTCGCTCTTATAAATATACATGAATGGAAATTATTTTCAAAAAGAAAACATCCTTAATAATAATAATAATTATAAATGTATAACTCTTTCACAAACTTAACTTAAAGCATCCTCTTTTTATCACTTTTCTTATGGTTTGTCAATAAATGTTGTTTAATCTTTCATTTTCGACTTCATTACTGTGATTTTGTATATTAAACAGTTGAAAATTGAAAGTTTGTAGATCATTTTGTACCTTGAGGCTAATTAAAGTGTTAAACTATCTAGAATCTGAATGCATAATTATATGCCAACATCTATTAAATGTAATTATGTAGCTTGAGAAGACACATTATGTGCCTGACGGAATGTTTAAAATCTTATTTAAATGTTCTTTAAAAATCACCTTATCGTGCTGAAAGAGGAAACCATTTCATAGAATCACCCACTATGCTTTTTCAGTCTGTGTTGTTGTCTAGCAGAGGTGTGCTGGTGTAGAAAAATTGAGGACTTTGTGACAAGCGGAGCTTATATGCCCACAGACAGGAGAAAGGGTTTATTTTGAGCACATGCCTGGATGAAGGTAGAGAGTATTTCAAGGGAGGTGTTTTAGCTTTCTGTCTGTTCTGTCTTAGTCTCAGCCTAAGATGAAACGCCCACTGGCCGCCCACAGGCTGTTCGCTGACGTAATCTAATTTTAAACAATTTCTGTATGATTGGATATCATGATCATAAATATCCATCAGACAGACCCTTCCTACTAAAGGAATAGGTGACCCAAAATGATAATTTGCTGTAAATGTACTCACCCTCCGGTCAGCCAAGATGTAGAAGAGTTTGTTTCTTCATCAGAACACATTTGGAGAATTGCATTACATCACTTGCTCACTTGCAGTGAATGTGTGATGTCAAAATGAGAGTCCAAACAGCTGATAAAAACGTCATAATAAACCACAAGTAATCCACACAACTGCAGTCCATTAATTAATGTCTTGTGAAGTTAAAGGTTGCCTTTGTAAGAAACATATTAACATCATACCGTCACTTCTAGACAAAATATGAGTTCACAATAATGCTTTCTCCAGTGAAAAAGTCCATCACCCTTTAGAGCTGTTTTGGACTGTTTTTCGCTTGTAAACAATACTTGATCTGTGCATATTTCATTCATGAGATTCAGACAAGACAACTTGGCGACTTCATGACTGGAGAAGCAAATAATATAGATGGAGGATATATTTTAGCTAAAAGCAGGATTGAAATTGGATTTGGACTCTCATTCTGATGGCACCCATTCACTGCAGAGGATACATTGGTGAGCAAATAACGTAATACTAAATTTGTCCAAATCTGTTCTGTTGAAGAAACAAACTCATCTGCATCTTAGATGGACTGATATTTTATAAATATATTTGGCAGTGGCTTGTTACAGTGCATTGTGTAGTGGTTATAGTAAATTGATACTATTTTTAAAGATTAACAATAAAGGGAGATGGAGGGAGAGCCTGTTGTTGTATTATTCTCAAAACCAGACAGAAGCACTTAAAGGGCTTTTAGGCCAGTATATTCCAGTAAACACAGCTGTGATTGCAGATCATTTTTCAAATGCTTTCCATTGCCCCTGACACTTTCACATTATTTTATATATGCTCAATGTGAGTGTGAGCAAATAAAACAGTCAATGGATAGATAATAAACATATAATAAACAATATGTGCAGATAAGCAATTTATTCAGACTGACCAGAATACTGAGTCACAGAGATTTTTCCATTTTCTTTAGCGAATGAATCACATTTTTTCTCTAATAAATAATTCATTTTTTAAATTTATATATATATAAACATTGTGGATATCTTGCATGTCAGCTCCAGTTGTGTTCAACAACAACAAACAAAATAATAATAATGATGATGACTGTTTTATTTTTTGGAGCGCACTGTCCCTTTGATTGTAACATTTTAATAACTTTTTATGTTGCGTAAATACTTTCATTTAGCTTTTCATTTGCTTTTGGTTATTTCTCTAGCATGTTTCCCTCTCTTCTTCCACCCTTTGCCTTTCCTTGTGCCTCTCTCATTTCTGCAACTTGTGCTCTTTTTCTCTCTCTCTTTCTCTTTCAGCAAAACTATTCAGATCAATATAATCGATGACGAGGAGTATGAAAAGAATAAGAACTTCTTCCTGGAGATTGGAGAGCCACAATTGGTGGAAATGAGTGAGAGAAAAGGTGGGACGCCGTCTGCCCTGTAACAGCCTCGGTGTGCTGCCATCTCCTGGGCTGAACAGGAATCTTAATAACGTGCAAAGCCAACATGCCAAAGAATCAGTTAGTTGGCCTACAGCATCTTTAGACCTAACCTGTGCTTGAAATAGTATCTTATCTAGTTACTCTCATCTCACAGGCCTTTTGTGACCCAAAATTTGATCCGGTTCTATGCAATTCTAGACTTCTGAAGAGGGGGATGCATTATAAATTCTCCATCACTTAATTTCCAGAGCAAAATTGACAGACGAATCAAATAAGAAAAGAGAGTGTTGTGTCATAATTATTCATAGATTTGATTGGCTCATTTTCTTGCTGCTTAGAGGCATCTGATATGCCTAAAATTGAACACACAAGCACACTTCATACCTCAAATGTGATTTTATGTCCCCCCCACAGGAAGACCATAAAGGTTAAAATTCTTGACCATGAGGAGTATGACAAGCATGCAAACTTCTTCATAGAGCTGCAGGAACCAGAATGGAGGAGGAGGGGATGGACAGGTGAAAGATAGTAAAGAAACGAGTGAAACAAGCCTTTTCCTGTCTCTGCAGCTGCCCTTTATTCTTCCTCTTCCTCCGCTCCTCCTTCAAAGCTGATCCTCTACTTTTATTCTACTGTTGCAGTAATGCCGTTTTCTTCATGCTTGCAGCTCAATTTCAGTGGATTTATCTCCCATGTTCCCTCCTGGCCAAAGGTTAAGAGCTTTCTCAGAGAGTAGGCATAACTGACTTTTAATGTGAAGATTCTGGCCAGGACTAAAGCTGTAGCTGTTCCTTCAGGCCAGGGCAATAGAAACCATAATGAGCAGCAGATACACAGGGTTCTTGCCAAATTCCATAAGCCTATGAGATTTCATAATTTTTTCTGACAGATCCAGCAATATGATATAAGATTTTTGTTGACGTCATACTCATTTTTCCGATTTTTCCGTATTGATTTTTCTATATATTTGTTTTATCTTAATCCAACATTGTTATTGTTATTAATAAATTACTTAATCAAACCTTATGAATATGTCCTACTATGTGCACTGATGCTCAAACGTTTGGTGTCAGTGTGATTTTTTTTAAAGAATGTACTTTTAAGAAATTAAGAAAAATGAGTAAAAAAGTACTTTTGTTTAGGAGTGACACATCAGATTAGGCAAAAGTGTCAGATAATACTTTCACATTGTTACACGAGATATATATTTCAAATAAATGCGGTCCTTTTGAATTTTCTGTTTATCAAAAAATCCTTGGGTAAAAAACTATTAAAGATGAGCAGCGCAATTGTTTACAACATTGACAATAAGAAATGAGCAGCAAATCAGCATATCAGAACGTTTTCTGAAGGATCATGTGACACTGAAGACTGCAGTAATGACTATATAGAATATAATGAAATTTTAATTGCATTAATGTTTCTGTTTTTAGTGTATTTAATCAAATGCATGCTTGGCAATAATAAGAGGCTTCTTCACAAAAAATCTAATTGAATTAATAAGGAATGTAATGGAGTATAATTTGTATTCAGAAGTCCCGTTTTTCAGTATGGATGATTTCCACCAGTTTCTGTTGAATTCACAGTCAGATTTCAGAGAATTTCTCTGAGCCCCAGTCCCACTGGGAGTCATCTATATTTAGCAACACAAGTTTCTTGCACACCAACCCTGTCTGTGTTACTCTGTTGGCTCATTCATAATAATTTTCCTCTTTCTTTATCTCCATTTTTTATTTTCTTTTTTTGTCCTGTCTCTTCTTCATTTGTCTACATCAGCTATGTTGCTACATGAATGTGGTAAGCTGTCTCTTTTTCACTGCTCTTTATTTCTGTAAACCACTTAAAAATGTTCAGCTTTGTTCATACAGTGTGTACAAGCTCTTTGTTCAAATGTAATCAAACATTGTCTGCTGATGTTGATAAGATCATCCACCAATCTGGTTCCTTTTTCACTTTCCATGCTGAAAGACCAGACCACTTTCCATGCTGGATGCTAATTTACTTCCATGCCAGTTATATGCTGGTAAATCTGTTTATGGTGCTGGTCAAGCTGGTCAAACAGCATAGACCAACAATCAAATTATGCTAACACACGTATTTAAACATTTGGGCCTATACCAACATCATTTTCTATCCTTATTAAAATTTGTAAAACATGAAATGAACAAAGAGTGAGATCATTTGTGCTGTGTTTTTATGATTTTAGGTGGATTCGTGAAGACAGGTACGGTAATAATTCACTGAAACTGCTCCGCTAACTCAGTACAAGCTACCTAAGCTAACTTGCTAAGCTAACCAAGCGAATGAATTCTGACTCATAGATTTAATCTTTTTGATGATAATCTTTTCTTTGATAGATAAGAAGCTTTATGGTAAGAGATTAAATGTTACTTTTCACCTAGTTGAAGACTAAATATAACATTGGGTGTGTTTAGTAACTGGTTTGCTTGATGTTGAGCTGGAGCCTTTGTTTGTCGCAATGCATTAACTAGAGGCTTGGTGTTATTGCTTAATAGGCTCATTTACTCAAATAGGACCAGAGATAGATACTAAGTGTCTAATTTGATTTGCTTTCTTTCCTGTTAAGCAACTTTCACAGCAAAAATACTTTACATGACCAGTCAAGTAGATTATAGGGATTTGATTTTGCTTGCTGTGTCTGAAATAATGACTACAGTTCTACTTTTATGGCAGAAATGTATTAAAAAATGGGGGAAATACACTGAATGAAAATGTAGTATCATTTATTTGTATTTTGTAATTAAATAAGTATTACTATGAATTATAAATATATTTGACTTAAAAAAAAAGACACTGTGTCAGGTCTTTTGGAGCTTGTTTTCGCCTATTGAACATAAGAACACTAAGAAGTGATTTACTGTAATATGGTTATCTACACTGGTCGGTGTCTGTCAGTAGTGTGAATTGGCCTGTAACACCAATCGCCAAACTAACAACAAACAAACAAACATCTTTATACTGTAGTTATCAATATTTTAAAGGTTTCAGAAACAGACCATGTCTCCAATAGCAAATAAACATGTTGACTTCAATTTCTGAAACTTGCCTGTGCACTCAGTTAAAACATTATTACGGTCTAATTTTCAAGTTGTATACAAAGCACTAAGTTAAGATTGATTTCTGCTGCAGTGCCCTGAACCTGCTAGAATCTGCTGATTGTTTTGAAATGCCACATTTGCTGCATGCCACAACATTTCACAAAGACATTGTGTGATGGGCAACAACACAGAACACTGTCATCTGTCCAGTAACCATCATTGGCTTTACTCCCAAAGGCAAACAGGCTGGTTCCTAATGAGAATGCATAGCTAGTCTGCCGAAAGCTAACGTGTCCGTGCTTTCGTAACCATCTTGTCAAACTTGCTCAGCTGTGACAGCATGCACATTGATTCTAAAAAAAAAACAAAAACATTTACACTTTGAATACTGTGTCCAAGGAGTGTCTGTTGTAGTCACTGAGAGAACAGTGCATACTAAAATGTCAGGTAGAAGAATTGAATGAATTCTATTCAGCCAAAGGTGTGGTTGTTTTTACATACTAGAAGTTGACGTCATGTGGGTGTCATGTCTGCAGTTTCCTAATAATTATTACATCATCAGAGTGTTCATTATCTATAACCATTTTGACTTGTTTCACCTTTTTATGACATTTTTAAAACCATAGGCCTACAAATATTCCATTTAACCTCAAATACTTTTTTATATATTTCATTATAATATGGAATTATTTCATTAAATGTCTTCATTAATTCTGTTTATTATACTTTTTATATTTTATATATATATATATATATATATATATATATATACACAGTGGGGCTCCAAAATTTGGGCAACCTTTGCAGAATCTGTGAAAATGAGTAATTTTCAAAAAATAAGAGAGATCATACTAAATGCATGTTATTTTTTATTTAGTACTGTCCTGAGTAAGATACTATACATAAAAGATATTAACATTTAGTCCACAAGACAAAAACAATGCTGAAATGATTAAAATAACCCCCTCAAAAGTTTGGGAACCCTTGGTTCTTAATAATGCGTTCTGTTACCTGATGATCCTCGACTGTCTTTCTGTTTTGTGATGGTTGTGCATGAGTCCCTTGTTTGTTCTGAACAGTTAAACTGAGCAGCGTTCTTCAGAAAAATCTTTAAGGTCCTGCAGATTCTTCAGTTTTCCAGCATCTTTGCATATTTGAACCCTTTCCAGCAGTGAATTTATGATTTTGAGATGCATCTTTTCAGACTGAGGACATTTGAGGGAATCAAACACAACTATTTAAAAAAACATTCACTGATGCTCCAGAAGGAAACAAGATGCATTAAGAGCTGGGGGTGAAAACTTTTGGACATGATGAAGATGGCCAAATTTGTCTTATTTTGTTGAAATATAATTTTTTTTCCATTTAGTTCTGCCATTCGTAAGCAACATAAGGTACTTATATGTTTCCTGGTACATAAATTAAGTACAATTTACATTTATCTTCAAATTCCAAAAGTTTTCACCCCCCAGCTCTTAATGCATCTTGTTTCCTTCTGGAGCATCAGTGAATGTTTGAATCTTTTTAAATAGTTGTGTTTGAGTCCCTCAAATGTCCTCAGTGTGATAAGATGTCACTCACAATCATAAAGTCACTGCTGGAAAGGGTTCAAATATGCAAAGATGCTGGAAAACTTAAGAATCTGCAGGACCTTAAAGATTTTTCTGAAGAACGCTGCTCAGTTTAACTGTTTAGAACAAACAAGGGACTCATGCACAACCATCACAAAACAGAAAGACAGTCGAGGATCATCAGGTAACAGAACGCAGTATTAAGAACCAAGGGTTCCCAAACTTTTGAGGGGGTTATTTTAATCATTTCAGCATTGTTTTTGTCTTGTGGACTAAATGTTAATATGTGTGTGTGTGTGTGTGTGTGTGTGTGTGTGTGTGTGTGTATATATATATATATATATATATGTGTGTGTGTGTGTGTGTGTGTGTGTGTGTGTGTGTGTGTGTGTGTGTGTGTGTGTGTTTGTGTGTGTGTTTGTGTGTGTGCGCGCACACGTATACTTTGTACACTATAATGTCTATCAAATTATAATATATCAAAGAGGCAATACATATTTGCGCTGTTCTCTCAAGTGATAATTTGACATTTTGTCATCTGCTATATAAAACTTTATTTAGCTGTGCACCATCGTAGATAAAGCTGCATAGATCTGTTAGCATCTGTGCTAACACTGTTCAGTTAATGTGTTTGGGCTCATCAGACAGGGATGTGTACCGGAAAGTGCAGGGTAGAGACAAACCAATCCCCTTCAACATTATCAGCATCACAGGTATCCACTTCCTCTCCTGTTCATCAATTTC
Organism: Carassius gibelio; assembly: GCF_023724105.1. Classification (NCBI taxonomy): domain Eukaryota; kingdom Metazoa; phylum Chordata; class Actinopteri; order Cypriniformes; family Cyprinidae; genus Carassius; species Carassius gibelio. The sequence goes on from NC_068406.1 coordinate 13,869,019, forward strand.
TCTTTCTTTTCCTTAATTCATTCTCCTTTTGTCACTATAATTGTGTGATCTCATATGGTGTGTGCTTGTTTGAGCCAATTTACACAACCACTTGTTTCAGAAAGCGATTGTGAGGATGTAAACAGTCATAATAGATCATCAGCCCATTAATGTAACTAAGCGCATGCATTTAAATCACATGGAAAGTGTTTTAAATCAATGCAACATGCTGATAGACTTATATGGAATTGTTTTATTGTCTTATCTTAAAGGTACCTCTGGCCCAGTAGGGTACAAGACAACAGAAACAAGCCGAACGCAACACAACAAAATTAGCACAACACAACAAAAACAAGCCACAACACAAACGAAATTAGCATAACACAACGGAAACAAGCCACAACACAATGAAATTAACACAACACAACGGAAACAAGCCACAACAAATTAACACACAACACAATGAAATTAACACAACACAACGGAAACAAGCCACAACAAATTAACACACAACACAATGAAATTAGTCCTGTGCATTTTGTTATGCTGTGGAGAATTTGTTGTTGTGCACTACTGGGCCACATATAAAGCAATAGTTATGCATTTCTAACTTTTTTTTTTCAACCATCCCTTTTCCCCCCCACTCACTTTCCTTGTATGGAAATCAGAACCTCTGGCATTCTGATCTTCTTTTGAGTTTCACAGAAGAAAGAAAATTGTACTGGGCTGGAGCGACTTGAGAGTGACAGCACTTTCTTTTTTTGGCCGAATTGATCCTTTAAATAACTTTTATCAGTGATCCATTCATTGCTTTAGATCTATAATGATGTTGTAATTTTAACGTTGGTCCACACCTTCAAACACGTTTTCAAATCCAGATTGACAGCATTGCATTCTCACGCATGTTATTTGTTATGTTAAGGCTTTTTTATACCCTGAAAATGACGGTGAGCATGATTTCACCAAGTAAAACATGTTCCTGGATCAACATCTTTGTCGATCCTAGAACAACATTCTAATCAGCCAATCAGAATAGAGATATAACTTTTCAGGAAATATCTGTTTTAGGCTTACAATCAGGGTTCGGTGCTTCTACACTCTTGTTCATCAGCTATCATTTCCCACTGATTTCAGGAATAAATTATTGGTAGGGTTAGCTTTAGGGGTAGGAATTAGGTGAATTCTCTATTTTTGGACATTAATGTTGATCCAGGATCATCAAAAGATGTTGATCCAGGAGGATGTCTTACTTGGAAAAATCACGGTGACCTGCAAATGACATAATCGTTAAATGTTTGTTCACTGGAAATGTGTAGCATCATGTGAGCGAGCCAGTTGTTTTAATGCTTTAATAAGTTTCATGAAAGACACCATGCTACTTATCTTTTTTTTGTTGTTGTTCATCAAATTTTTTCTATTCCTCTCTTGCTATGTCTTTCTCTCTCAGAGGACGGGGAAGAAGAGACCCTGACTAAAAAAGAGAAGGATGAGAGGCGTATTGCTGAAATGGGTCGCCCGACACTGGGTGAACATGTGAAACTTGAAGTAATCATTGAGGAGTCCTATGAGTTTAAGGTACCTTTTCTGCTCATGAAGAATCTGTCATGAGAAATGCATTCAGACACCCATCTGTGTTCACACACGCATTTACTTTGAGGTCGAGCGATGGCATTTGAAGCATGAATGAGAGGATGACAGAGCATCTGGACATGAGCGATGCTGTCCTGACCTGCTGAAGTAGCCGCAGCTGGAGACCATTCAAGCTTTAATTGCTCTTCAGATACATCAGACATGGCCAGAGCTATTAATGCAACCTTTCAGACTGCCTGTCACTTTATACACCTTAACAGTGTCCATTTCCATCTCTAATTCACCTCTTCGCTTCTCTCCTGCACTGCTTCTGTGCATCAGAGGGGTTATTAGTTTTCATCATGTCTGTCAGGTTAATTTGCTCGGCCTCAAAGCGAAATGATTTCCTTGTATCCTGAAGATTGGATTGAATTGCACAGAATTATGATGTTCCGCTGGTGTAATACTCACTACAACCTTAATAATCGAAAGGTGATGCCGTCCAGACAAATCAGTTTCTGGGCTGTAATAAATAGGATTTGGGATTCTGGCTGGCAGGTTTCTCGCTGGCTGCACTAGAGGAAGACTTTTATTGGAAATCTTTTTCCTAATCTGGAAAATCTACTGTTATCAGTTTTTTTAGAATGTTCTTCTTTAATGCACTTTGTGCTGTTACTTGTGATATCTTAAAGAAATATCTGAAAAATGAACAGACAAAAATTGACATTCTTCAAAAATCTAATTCCAAAAGCCATTTTCTCATTGTTTTTATTCACTTTAGAAATCCCTTTTCACTCTATGCTAAACAATAGTGGCATTTTTCAAAGGTTTTTTTTTTTTTTACAATAAATGAGGTAGAATTATTATTAATTGTTTGTTCACGTTAACATGGTTTAACTAATGTCAGCAAATGAGCTTTTGTAAAGTATTAAACGTTTTACATTTTGTTATCATAGATGTAATGACTTTAACCCCTTCCAGAGCACAGTCGACAAACTCATAAAGAAAACCAACTTGGCCCTTTTGGTTGGTACTAACAGTTGGAGAGACCAGTTTGTAGAGGCCATCACTGTCAGCTCAGGTGAGTCACTGAGGAAATGCTGTCCTTTTAATATATATAAGTCTCGACATACTGTGCATACAGTACATTAGTGCTCTTGCAATTTAAAATATGTTGGTGCTAAAGGCTTGCTTGTAGCCAGACTGAAGTGCAATTAAATATTTCAAAAACAAACAAACAACAACAACAAAAAGACATTTGTGTGTTTCTTATGGGTTTGTCTTTTACCCAGAATTCTTCTGCCATCAGTCAAGCTCACTACAAGCATTACCAAACACAAGCCATGCTATTATCATCTTTAAAATGTCAAGGCCTTTTGCTTTTACCCTCCGTCCGCATGGTTTTTGAAGTGTCTTTCGTCATGCAGCACGGCATTTTAATAAGGAATGTGTGGAAGCAAGTGTCTTTTGCCACACACACACACACACACACACACGCACACATATAGAGTCAGGCACATACACAAGCACTCATTCTGACAGGCTTGACTGAAGCTGACAGAGCTTGTAAGTACAGCCTGAGCCAAGACAAGAGAGAAAGAGAGAGCGGGAGGAAGATCACAATCTAACTTCCTGGGGAATATTTCTCATAATTAGACATGAGGTGGTTAGGCTGACTTACTCTGCAAGCACGCAGGTGTGAACCAAAATGAACTTTCCTTGTTATGATGACACTGTATTATGTAAAAGAATCATTGATCTTTTACTCGTTAAAGACTGCGTTGCTCTCGCACCTGAATTCTTGCACACTTAAATGTAAAAAATTTCAATTCAGTATTTTTCAATTGCTAACAAGCGTTTAACAATGCTTCAAGTACTTTTTCTAAACTCTTAACACAGCAACACACCTACATCACACAAGTAGCCAAATAGTTCATTTTCTTGCCAAAACCACATTGTTAAAATCAAAATGTTGAATACCCTTTTTCTACATGTACTAATTCGATCCCAGCAAACCTGAAACTTCAAAACTGAGTCATTCGTTCAAAACATTAACACTAGTTTCTATCCAACAGAAACAAATTACTAACAGCTGACAGCTTTACAAAAACTGCATTACTTGTCAATGTTATACTTTAAAGAACTATGTAAAATAGTGTATTAAAATGCTGTGAATAATTAAATAATTGTAAACTAATAAATACTTTTAAACAAGTATATTCTTATTTAAATGTAAACGTATACATAAATGTAAACATAGAAATATGAAATATTTATATATGCAAAATAAATGTAGATATAGAATTAGATTAATTTAAATTCATTACAATTCATTAGCTGTTCTTAAATATTAAATGAAAACTAAACAATAATATAAATAATTAAGCAAGCATTAGAAATATAAATGATGTCAATGATGTTTACATAACTTATTAATACATAAAATGTATGTAAATATGGAATTTTTATTATTTTATTATTATTATTATTATTATTATTTTTTTTTTATCAGGGCCAGTGTAAATGTTCGGCAATGCATCTAATAATGCCTTTTACATTTACAATATAGTATTTCATCTTATTGTTCCAGCCTTTATTTTTCAAATAGTGAACTGACATGAACTGCACTGCACTGTGCGTTTTATTTATTTATTTATTTTGCTTGAAATAAATCTTTTAACTTCTGACAGTTCTGATATAAGATGTTATAATTAGTGTGATATTTGGAGAAACACAGATGGTACTGGACGTCCAGTCCTTCAGAGCTTCAGAGCCTCTGCCTCCTCTGATTTATAAGATTTGATTGGTGTCAGCCATTCTGTGTAACAGTGATATGCTTATCACTCTCTGATGTTCCCTGGAGTAAGAGGACAGCCTGTCTCTTCACAGGAAACAAACAATCAATCCATAATTCAGATCTCCTCTCCTTTTTTCCTCCTCCTAAGGGGAAGATGATGATGACGAGTGTGGGGAAGAAAAGATGCCATCTTGCTTTGATTACGTCATGCACTTCCTGACTGTGTTCTGGAAGGTTCTGTTTGCGATCGTGCCACCCACTGATTACTGGAATGGCTGGGCGTGTTTCATCGTCTCAATCCTCATGATTGGCGTCCTCACTGCGTTCATTGGAGACCTGGCATCCCATTTTGGATGCACTATTGGCCTGAAAGACTCTGTAACTGCGGTTGTGTTTGTGGCGCTAGGAACCTCTGTGCCAGGTACTTGAAAACACGTTTAAGTCACATTTCACACCCAAATAAAATGATATATATATATATATATATATATATATATATATATATATATATATATATATATATATATATATATATATAAATAAATTTTGAATTCTGGGCAAAATACGAGATGTACAGATTTCATACAAGAATCGTCCATTTACTGATGCCTATTTTTGCAGCATGACAATATTTCTTTCTTTCTGTCTTTCTCTCCTTCAAAATCAGACACATTCGCTAGTAAAGTGGCAGCCATCCAGGATCAGTACGCTGACGCCTCCATCGGCAATGTGACTGGCAGCAATGCTGTGAACGTCTTTCTGGGCATTGGAGTGGCCTGGTCCATTGCTGCCATATTTCACCAGTCACAAGGCCAGTATTTCCGCGTGGACCCCGGCACGCTGGCGTTCTCCGTCACCCTGTTCACCATCTTTGCCTTCATCTGTATCGCCGTCCTCATGTACCGCCGCCGGCCCGAGATCGGAGGGGAGCTGGGTGGCCCGCAGACTCCCAAAATCCTCACCACAACATTGTTTTTCAGTCTCTGGCTGATGTACATCATCTTCTCCTCCATGGAGGCCTATTGCATCATCAAGGGTTTTTAAATAAGGCAAGAGGTAACAGGATGCCGCAAACAGGATTCGGTTGTTAAAATCCTCGTAAATAAGACTGATAGTAGGAAAGGGATCAAAAGACAGACATTTTTATGTGTTGTCCATTATGTTTTATGTGCATGTTTTTCTACTGTTGAGCGAAAGCTTTTTTTTTTTTTTTTTTTGTAAAGGTTTCAGGAAAATAATGTTATTGATTTGGTCGACTGATACCGAGCTTTAGACTGAAACATTTTGAAACTTTTAGCAGGAGAGGAGTGTTCAACAAGCAGAAATCGTAATGTTAACAAACTCAAAATCTGTGGTAAATGATGAAAATAGAGCGTTTTCGAAACTACAAACGGGTGTTTCTAAATGACGAATGCCGTCACAAGACTTTTTTTATTTTTCAGATTTTAGGCCATTAAAGTGTAGATTTGTGAGAATTTTAAGCTTTTATCTGGGATTTACATGCTTCAGTGTATTCAGTGTTTTTAAGTTACCTAAAAACAGTCCTCACCTTCCAGCCTGGTTCCATGGGACACTGACTCTTCGCTCAACTCCACAGACCTCCTATAGAAGCCACAAGCTGAGGATAGTCAAAAGTTATATAAAATGTATTGCAGTGTGTTTTGTGTGTTTGTCCAAACTTGTATGTTAATTTGTTTTTCATGAGGTTTCCATATGTTTCCATATGTTTTCCATATGTTCCATATGTTTCTAGAACATGTACCAGTAGTTTTAGTAAATACAATCAAATCCTATGTCTTTCTCAACATTAAGACAAAAAGATTTATGAGAAAGATTTTTGACATTGTACATAAGCAAGTTCAGAATCCATTAACTTTATTCTTTTATTACTACTATATGAAGAATGCATGTTATCTCTCCTATGTTTTAGGGACTTCTTCCCTATATGAAGAAAAGACTGTATTTTTGAAGATTTCACAAACAAATGATTTCACATAGAAAGTCAACTGTGACACTGGGAACTAATCTTATTATATATAGTGTTCAGTCTTCAAATAGAAAATTGAGGATGCGTCACTATTTTAACCCTTTTGAGGACACGTGCACACTGGTAGAAGTTGCCCCCCCCCCCCTTATTTTCACTCATTTTTGGTCAGAACATATCAATGTGCACAATGCATATCAATGTGCACACACGGGTGATGGCACTGTGTATCTACTCCAACACGAGTCACTCGGACTCTAGCCTCATTTACAGTACATTTTACAGATACATTGAAGTAGTTTTCCCTCGCTTGTGCGGGTGCTTAGTACATGTAAGGTTCATTTTGATTAATGTTATCTGTATGATAATACAACCTTTTTATTTATAACATTGTTTCAGCAATTGAGTTTTGTCCTTTTTTTCTTTCTTTGTGTGGCACACTCAACAGAAGGATAATGTGCAATATATTATTGCCTTGTGTGGCCCCCACTTCCTCACCACAACAAAATATAAGATTAGGACCTATAAAAAAAAAAAATCAATTCAGAGTTTATGCAAGAGTTTGTGTGTTTATTGATGATAATTTGGCGCCCCCTGGTGTCCGAATAATGGACAGTCCTGAATTAGTATGAAAACAAATCCTGCATATCTATTTTAGAATAATGCGAACATTTTAATGACTTTTCATTAGAGGATAAATATTAAATGAAAAACAAAGAGCAACTTTAAAAACATTTAGCACAATAGAATTGAGCATAACTAGAACAAGTTATATACTGTACGCTACAGAGTCTGTTTTTTATTTTTGTCATTCATTTCAAATTATACGACTTTCACAGTCTTGAAAATTATGATTTATTTTCTTAAGCTTACTAATACTTTAATGTAAAAATTAAGCTAAATAAAATTAATAAAAAACTAATTAAAATGACAAAAGCTCATAAATGACTAAAACTAAAATTTAACTAGAATTTTTTTATAATAATACATTAATACTTCAAAATATCACTGTTTCCGGTCTTGCAGCACCACTGCCCTCAATTTAAAAGTTGATATCATCAACAACTCAGATCCATTAATCATTTATTTACTTCAGTTTTTGCTAATTTAAAAACTGCTTTTCTTGAACCATGCATAATTGAGGAGATATCAACAGCAAGAGGTGAAATCAACCTAAGCCCAAAAAGTTCACACGAAACAATATGGTTTCTTCATAGACCTTTATTTCATCATTATAATATTTTATTTATGATACACTTTCAGGAACACAACAGACGTTTTGAGGCAAACAGTACAGTTTCAGGGATATGATACTGTTTTGGCTTAGTTTGGAAAACAGAATCCAGCAGTTAATATAATCCTGGTCGCTTCGTGTGGAACTGAAGGACTTGTATTTTCAACAATGACGTGATGTCATGAGAGGCCTTTCATTAGCGAGACGGGTAGATTTGAGAGCATCCACTTAAAACATCCTGCCGTATCACGATTGCACTGCTAGTGACAGCCACGTTCAAGTCCTGAATCTTCAGAGACATTTCATCCAATCACAAATTTGCATTTCCATGTCTTAGATCTCAAGACTTCTTGTGTCTCTTTGATTTTTCAATCTTTTTGAATATCAGCCACCAGCTGTTACCCAAAGGTGATATATATGCAATCATGCCTTTATACATTTGTCTGATGTGGTGACTTCGGTGACATGAAGCGTCCTGTTCATCCCTGATTGAAATATTTAGCTGTTTGATATTTTCATTTGACATGTCAGCTCTTGAGCCAATGGTTAGTCAACTTGTATCCGTTTGCAAGTGGTAGGGAAACCAATATGCTTTAATCACATTATAAAAAAATAACATTGACCGTGATCAGCGCAATCATTTGAATTTCAGATGGTTTGCATAAAAAACTGTGGCTCAGATCCTTAGCGTGTAGAATATTCCCCTGATCCAGAGAATGATTGCATCACAACGACCCACAAACATACACATACCCATTTCAAATCAAAGGTTTTGTTCATTATATTCACACATACTGTATATTCGTGTGTAATTTGCTTTTTACATGTGTGTGTAAGCAAATGTGTGTAGAAGACACACAGGAAATGCAAGAGTTTTCGTTCTGTTTAACACTGATACATCTCATGGGCCCAAAACGAAGGTATCTGAAATCTACAAGACATTCAAAACAGCTCCATACAGCATGAAGTCCCACTTGAATCCTTTTTACTAAAGCGCCAAGTGCTGATTAATGATTTGCTGAGTCCTCCAGGACACCAAGGGGCGCTCATACAGATGACTCCCTTGCCGTTTTGGAGCGAAGAGCCTTTGTGCGGCTCAGGAATGGATAAGTTGTGCAGATGCAACCTGATGCCACTGTTAGGCCCAGACTGACCCATGCGCAGAAGATGGACCATCCGTACCCGTGGTCTACATCACTGGGCAGACCGTAGATGAAAGGAGGGTTTCTGGAAAGGTCGTATGAGACACTGGCTGCGTAGGTGCACAGTGAGATTGTGCAAAAGATTCCTGTGGGACAGAAGAAGGTTTAAGGTTACTGATCTAGCATAATAAACAAATGAGAATCAGTAAAAAAAAAAAAAAAATGCACCTCATGTAATACACTATGTGTTTGAAAACACAAGCATTCTAATCAAAGACAGCATTAATACTGCAACACAAAGTAGCTGTTTTTTCCCCTGAATGATTTAGTATTTTTGAAAAAAATAAAAATAAATTGTTAATGATTCAATGACTTGATGTCCCAATTTGCATATGTATGCACTATGCCATTTTTAAATCCAGATAGTGTTCACACTGGAAATTCCAAAAGGAAAAAAAGTACCTGCTCTTCAAGTAGGCCCTACCTGGATATTGCACTTAATAAAAAAAAAAAAAAAAGTGTGGAATGTCGGACACTTCATGAAGTTCCTGAAAGAATCTGAATTTTTAACAAAATGTATGAGCGAATGATTTATTATTTTTATATGGGTGCTTCTTAAACGGAAAGCTGCATCCTTTTGGCTGCTTTGCATAATGAAACTGAATGAACTCAGTGCAAATTCATTTTCATACCCCTGATACATCCTTCAAATGAAGGATTCAAAACAAAGACTGTCTACTATAGATCCTTTAGATAAAGATCTCCTTTGATGGGGCGTGATGAAATGGCAGTCGAGATATGCAGCCTTGCATCATTCGGACTGAAAAGTAGCCATACCGTGGTAGTAGGCAGATGCAGTGAGTCATTTGAATTTGTGTAATTAATCTGTTTAATGAATGATTCAATGACTCATTCATAAAAGGAGCTGTACCTGAATATGAATAGCCTACATGTTAGTAGACGAAAAATCGTTTGTGAAAGAACTGTGCTTCTGATGAACACTATATTATCCCTTTGAGACCACCGGAGAGAAGTTGTTAATGGCAGTGAAGTGACGCAACTGACAATGTACTTTCACCTGACAATAACGATATAACAACACAATAAATGCAGTATGTCTGGAATTCATTCTAGACATGTGCCAATTTCCATATAGTTTAAACGCACAACACCACTATATGCTGCATCAAAGAGGCATTCGCACTCTGATGTAAATAAACCCAACACGGATGAGAAGTGCATGGTGGAATACACTGAGTGAAAATGCACTTTCACTCTCTTACAGCAGATGGTGCTGATAGAACAGCAGAAATGCAGCCGTTACTCTGTAAACAAAGCAGCTGCGCTACTTTCTGTTTCTGAAAAGTATTTAAATGATTTAAAGCTAAAGGTAGGCGGTTTCGGAAAGGCTAGAGATAGCAAGTTAGCTCTGAAAGCAAGATCCCCACCCTCACTCTGCAAACCCACACTTCCCCCAAAACACACAAACGCGCTCAGGCAGACCAGAGACTAACCTGCGATATGATAAGAGACGGCGTTGATGGAGGATTGAATGCAACCCTGTCAGATTTCTTCATGTCTCATTCACCGGTGAGAAAACATTACAGTACAAAGAGCATAATATTACAATAATAGTGCCTTTCACTATCGCTGGAATGCACTGATGACCTACAGTATCATGTGTGCGCAAAGAGAGTGCTCAGAGGTATGCAAATACATATTTGACAGGCAGGCAGGAGAGCCTATCTAAATGTTCGGATGCAACATTTTGATTGGACGTTGTTTTTTTAGGTCCTATGCATTCCAGAGACAGATATTTTTCTATTCTATCAATTATTTTTATTTATTATATAATTTAAAAAAAAACCTTGCTACATGTACTGCGTTAAGCTAACTGAGACTTGTTATAGCACTTGCATATCATTGTACTTCTGTTGATTCTGATTTCTTCCATTGTCCTCAATTGTAAATTCACTTTGGATAAAAGCATCTGCTAAATGAATAAATGTAAATATAAATACATTTAGGCCACTTAACTTAATGAGCGCTATCAAGAGACTTTCAACGAGCATAACAAAAAATTTTTCGAAGCAAATCACCTACCCTACGTTTAAACAGCCATTGAGAAATTTGCACTCCCTATTTAGTGTTCATCACAGCACTGAATACTTAGACTAAATAGGCTATTTATTTTCAAACTTTTAAGTTTTAATCTGGATTACAACATGCCCTAGATATTGTTTACAAATGATTTGATTCTTTATTGTTCGGTCACACTTAAACTGCCAATGAAAAATTATTCTAAAGTATTTATTAATTTTAGTTAATTTCAACATTTAATAAAACGTTGTTCAAATCAAAAGTTGTAAGTGTATTATTTAATGGACCCTAAACAAAGAATAACAACTTCTGTAACAAATGTAACTATTGCTCATTGTTAATGTAAATTCATTAACTAAGGTTAACTAATGAAACCTTCTCAAAAAGATTTACCTATTGCTTTTATATGTTTTTTGCACTTTAATCTGTTTGAAATATTTGTTCACTTTATACAAATTCCCACTATAATACATTTTCTTTAATAATTTACATGTGAAATTTACTAGCAATTTGTTACGGTTGTGTCCAAGGAAGGCAGACGAAGGCAAACGGTTGCAAAACCAATATTCACGTTTTAATTAAGAAAATATGGGAAAACTGAGAGTATTTGAAGCGAGCAAACAAAATAACTAATGAGTTTATTAATCAAACACAGGTGAACGAAATGATAATTATGAGTAAAACAAGGTCACGGGAAACAGGTGAACTGAAAACAGAGAAAACAGAACAAGAACTAAGCATAACCCTAACACAATTTGAGTGAAATACACACACACACACACACACATATATAGATATATATATAAGCAAGACAAGAAGTATAAGACAGAAGGAGATGAACGGATAAATAGACAAGACGTGGGAGAATACACAAGGTAGAAAACAACTTGGAAAGGAAAGAGAACCACCTACGAGAAAGTGTGTGCTACTGGGCGAAAAGAGTAACAAGTAGCTGAGCAAAAACGAAGAGAAAGTTAGATAATAAAAGCGAATAAGCAGAACTGTGTACCTGCCATAAGGAAGAGGAGTCCAGAAACATGCTGGGTGAGGCTCTCCTCCCAGAAAAATCCCACGGCGGCCACAATGCTTCCACACAGCATCACGGCAGCAGCCATGCCCAAGAACCCCGCTGTGATGCGCCGCAGATCTGAACACCGTGGAAAAACACACTGTTTCCATGACTACCACCCACTTAGCCAACAACACTATACAGCTATGGGTAACACCTTATCTTTAGGAACTTTCACTGAGCTCAGTAATCGCTCATGACTCCATGCATAAAGAAGTTTCGGAGCTGCTGATTGCAGATATTGATTCAGTACGTTTAACTTATCACATTATAAAATCTGATTGGGATACATGCATGGGGGAAGAAAAGCTTAATTAGGAGGCATTTTAACGAGGGCTGTAATTAAGGCTTGCAGGCTCCCTCAAGAATTGCTAAGTTATAACATCATAAGAGCTAATAACATTCCTTCCAACAGAAAATGACATTTGACCAAGGTTGTATACACAAAACAGTACCATGGGGCACATAATCATCTCATGGAGATGCAAGAAAAGGTTATGATTATATATTCATGACAAGACAAGCAATAACCGCATTAGCACAAAACACATGAGCTGTATTCTTATTGGTTTAATGGATAATAGAATTTAATGATCTTATAATTTAAGAGAATCAAAGTGCTTGAAAATATTTTAGTCAGTACAGACTTTAGTAACATCACACTTGTATTTGTTACACTTGATTTTAGGATCATAATGACAATCAAATGATTGTCAAAACAAATATTTATATGGCAGGTGACATTTTTACATGGTATTGCACTGCATGGTTTTCGCTATGCAAGGCACACTTAACTCCAGCTTGCATGCACAGCTTAATATTCAATGCATATCAAGAGCTGGAGAAGCTTCGGACGACTTACGTAAGAGGTGCCACTCGTCCTGCTGTATGGTCCTTGTCAGGTTGAGAGGGATGTTCCTGAGTCTAATGGGTTGGGAGAAATGGTACTTGACAGATGTGCATCGGTCTGCAATACCTGCACAGGGATCACACATTGATTTAACATGCATGACTGAAGGACAAACTCTACCCTTCAAATACAGCTTTGCAAAGAGCTTACCAATGAAATCCCACCCAAACCTTCTGGCATGTGGTGCTCGTTGTTCATAAAAGTTGCTTAATATTCTTGCAATCTTGTTGCTGTTATATGTTTGCACTAATCTCTGCCACTCTCATTTGTTTTGTTTGTCTTTTCCTGGACGTTCCAGCACTGTGCCAAGAACGAGTATAAAGCCAAGCATTGCTGAAACACCCGCCCTTCTCCGACAGAGTCACCTTCTGTCATTATTTCCGCCTGGGTTCACACCGCACCACACAGATTTGGCTGGCGTTGTGAGCTAATTCTGAGAGCTGTGTTGAGACCACAGTGATTATGCAGCAAGCCTGAGATGGATAGTTATGTAAAAAAAAAAAGAAAAAAAAAATACACTGTCTGGAATCATAACGTGGAGATGCGGTCAGCTGCATTGCATTTCATTCACTCTGAAAAATGAATTCAGTCTGGCTAGATCCTATCAGTAGCTAAGAAATGTGTGGGTGAAACTGAAATGTGCCTTCTTTGAATTGAGTGCATTTTAATTCACAGCCAAGCCAATGAGAAACCTCAAAGAAAAAAAGGCTATGTGCACTTCTTCTGTATCTATCTATCGTCTTCCATCGTTTGTCTATGTTCATGCTAGAATCCAGAGATGCAAACTTATTTTACAGAATTCAAACCGTCACAGTGAATTTAATATGTAATTTAAAGTTAACGAAACATGTATTTTCAGGGATTCCATGACTCTTAGAACACTGTAAAATAGGACCTAAATGTTAGCACATGGTGCTAGCAACACCACCGCCGTGGGTTCAATTCTCAGGGAATGAATGAGCTGGTAAAATGTGTGATTGCAGTGAAACTTGCTTTGATTTAAGTTTCTGCAAACTGCCTAAATTTATACACATCTATACACATTGTGACTTGTTGATGTGTAAATGCATGTTCGGATACTGTAAAAGATTGTAAATATATATAATCATCGATGTAATATTGTTATTAAATTGAATACATTTTACTCTATAGTATACTCTTATTGATACATCTAAAAGTCAAAAATTTTAAAGAGGAATTTGATCTTCCGGTTGCTATGGTGCACTCAGCCTGAGCTAATTTCATTGTGATCTGATGAGAAGCTCTTTAGAGTGCCTCTCTTCTTTGATGGGCTGATTCGGGGACTCACGGTAATAGGTTGTGTCACAAATCAACGCCTGGGTGCTGAAGGTCAAGTGATCTGTGTGACTTTGGGCTTGATTTAAATGCAAGGTGGCACACAGCTTCCGCTTTTAATCCTGACATGATCAGATCTCTGTAATCTGTATTGACTATGAATCATCACTCATTTCCTGTGCCTTTTTTCACCTTGAGACTTTCATGTCTTTCATGGGGAACTTTTGCAGAACAGCTGGCTTGGTTGGCAATTTATTAAAGTTTTGTTCTGTTGAGATCCATCATGCATGAAATTGATTTGCAGAAAGTGCCTTTGCAGTAAAATAAACAGGTCAAGAGAGAGAGAGAGAAAAAAAATGGCTGGCACTGGTGTCAGCAAAAAAGTCCATTAAGCTTAAGTTCGGATAAGTGTCAGAACAAAAAGGATTAAATCGATATTTCTTCCAGGAAACGAGTCTGCATAAGCTAAATATTCATCCACACTCACCTATGTTTTTGACGCAAAACACCATAGAGACCATCATCATCATAATCACCATAATCATCTTTATCATCATCATCATCATCATCATCATCATCATCGCTCATAAATCCCAAGTCTACACATTTAACAGAATCTGTCAAACAGACAGAACTAGCGATATATGTTCTGTGTCGATTCCTTAACACTTCAATTAACCATTTGTATATTTATAAGATAAGTTAGCAATTCAAAATTAAATAAAATAAAGTTATTGCAACACGTCTGTTTACCCAGAGTTTTTTTTTTATCTTTAGTAATTAGGCAAAGCAGTCCTTACTAGGCTTCACAGCCAAAATAAAAAATAAAAATAAAATAAAAATAAATAAACATGAATTTAAATACCAGTTTCCAGAACAAGATTCGGAATAAATGCATCATATCATTTAACAACCAAGCTGCATTGATTTAAGTCTCACGAGTCTTGAGTAACAGTAGCGGGTTAAAACCTCCGATTGATTTATAAATGTTTTGATTCACTGAAAAGAACCTGGCTACTCCGGTCTCGCTGAATAGCCTATCACACACTGATATGATAGCAGGCTCAATTGAATCATTCGCTCGGAATCGGACTGCATTATAGGCAGGCACCCTATCGTTTTGAGTTAACTAAAAAGAACCGACCAAGCGTCATTCCGTTCGAGAATTGGACTAGTCTAGTCGCGCTTGTGTGTTCGCGCTGGAGATTCAGTGCAGGGAACGCTGTTTTTAGTAGACGAGGAAAGAATACACGTTTAAGAACCATAACAAGAAATGAACTACAAAGTCGTTCTGTTCTGGTATTTTCGAAAAAAAAAAGAAAAGAAAAAAGGAACCGTATGGAGTTAGAATTGTGTCTTTATTACATGCGAGAAAATAAAAGATCTGAGAGAAAAAAAAAGTTTGAGAGAAAAAGTTATCACACTGATAGCAAAAAAACATTTCATGAGAGAAAAAAGAATATTTGAGAGAAAAAGTTTTCATGCCAATAGCAAAAAATAATAATATTTGAGACTAAAAAAAGTTTTGAGAGAAAGTATTTTCTCATAGAACATAAAAAAATATACATTTGAAATGTTTTAAATTATTTCTGAGAAAAAAAAATCTCTCTCAAAATACTTTGAAAAAAACTCTCAAATATATATTTTTTGCTATCAGTGTGAAAATATTTTCTCTAAAAAAAAAGTGTTTCTCTCGAAACGCTTTTCTTTGCTCTTGATGCAATTTCTTGCTCTCGTGTCAGGATTTTGCTTTCACTGTGAGAATTGTGTCATGGGCGGGGCCACGTTCCTATTGGCCAGTCGGGTGAGCATCGTCTTGTCTTGGGAGTCGAACTGAATCATTACACCATTGTTCGGTTCACCTGCATAGATGCCGCCTCTGCCTTATGGCTAGTTAAGTTGAGCACGGACACTCCAATGTTTGGGTAAGATGATGACACACAGCTGGCTGAGCAAGTTCAGTATCACTGAAGATTAAACATTAAAAAATAGTGCTTTAAGTGGCCCAAAAGAGGTGCCGGTACTCTATTATAGCATATATATATATATGTTTTTTTTTTATGACTCCCCTCATCCCCATTGTAAAAAGAAAAAAACATAAAAAAACAATGACAGTTGTAACAGTGCATAAATCAGACCTTAACTCTAATGAGCTTAAACTTATTTTTGTTCACAGTGCCCGAACTGTGTGACAACATCTAAATAAGGCGTGAAACTATCTAAATCAAAACATTAATTTGGCATTTGATTTAAACAGTATAAACCAGGTGAGTTTGCAAGTTTACCTAGCATGATGGCTGGTTAGCTTTACTAGCGATTAGCAGTGCTTTAAGTGGGCGGGTACACACCGGTACTCAGTACCGCCACTTCCAAATATAGCTCTTGAGCGTACCACCACCTCTCCGTGCGCCCAGAACGTGCTTGTAGCGTACCGGTACGCTCATTTGGACATCTGTTTTAATATAGGCTTTAATCTTTTGCCTGCGCTGCCGCTTTTCAGAGCGCCCTTCACAATGCAAGCTTCATAATTCGTCTCACCGAGTGCAGAGACTATATTAACCATAAACCCTAGAGTTTCACTAGTGAAACGCGCATGCAATTGCGTCGCTTTTCCCGCTGTCAATTACAACTCAGCGTGGCCGGAGAAAACGTGTGATACGCGCTAGCTCAGTTCTGTAATGTTTAAAGTCAGTGAACAACACCTATGCTCTCCTGGCTTCAGACTCTGATTATTATAAGAACTAGAGTTGTGACGTTCGCGAACGAACCGATTCTTTTGAACGGCTCATAAACATGAACGATGGGAGCCGAGTCGCGACTGGAGAGGAGCCGTTCTTTCTATCGTTCTTTTTTCCTATGCGTGTTTCACACAGATTCATACAAATGAGCTCCTCCAGGAGACAGAACAGTTATAGGGGGAGGGGCGCACCCAGCGCAGGCCAACCCTTTATAGCGTGATGATATTAGTTATTAGTTGTGCATGCATTTACATTGCATTTTGTGTTCATTTAAAACTTATTTTAAAATCATTAAAAATGTTCTTTTGTGATACTCTACTTGTATAGAAATTTTTCACTAAAAGCTGTTTTCCACAGACATTCATTGCAGCCCACTTTGTTATTGTTCATTGACTTGAAGGGGCTGATGTCCTATTTGCAAAGTTTACAGTAGTAATAGTATGTAGTATGTAGACATTTCCATTTTATTTATTCTAATTTTATCTAATTTAAAAAAAAAATTAGTTTTCTATCAAAATGTTCTTGTGTGATAACAATGTTCTTGTGTGGAAGTGTTTGTAGTAAAAGCTGTTTTGCACAGAAATTCATTGCAGCCGGCTTCGTTTTTTATGTTTATTTGTGAGTAGGTATTGTATGAATAACATAAGTCAACGTAGTTTTACACACACACACACACACACACACACACACACACACACACACACACACACACACACACTTTGTACTAAAGGTAAATCAAAATAATGATGTCACTGTCTAAGCAGAGGGATTTGTGCAACCCTATGGAATATAGTCGACACATGAGAAATGAGGTAATAATCAATATTTCAGAATAATTCAAACTCAGATATTGGTGTGTGATATCTGAGCTTTAATTATTTGACTACAAACCTCACCTCATAATACCTCCCAGTGATTATTTCCAGGATAAACTGAGATGCTCCCAAGCTGGCTTCTTAAAACTGACTAAATATTTAAAAAGAGCCAAAAGAGCCATTCTTTTGAACGGCTCTTTGAAAGGAACGGATCGCGATGATCCGGATCCCCTCAAAGAGCCATAAATCCCATCACTAATAAGAACAGCACGGTCAGAATCAAATGACTCGTTTGCTGACTCTTTATCTAGTCTGTGTGATAGCGTTGCAGGTCAGACGCAAGCTAATGAAGTAATGCAGCAGCTCTTTCAGGAAGGGTGACCAGACATCCCGAAAAATTCGGGACAGTACCGAAATCTAAACTGTTGTCCAGAATCCCGAATCTGGCCCTAATTGTCCC
This sequence comes from Carassius gibelio, assembly GCF_023724105.1. Lineage (NCBI taxonomy): Eukaryota > Metazoa > Chordata > Actinopteri > Cypriniformes > Cyprinidae > Carassius > Carassius gibelio. The sequence continues at coordinate 13,887,112 of NC_068406.1, forward strand.
GAAAATTATACTAAAGCAAAATCTTGAGTAGTTATTGTCTGATAAACATTAAAAACTGTCTGCGGAGGTTGAGTCATCCTGCAACCAGCCCCCGCCGGCTGCTCATTGGCTGCAGCATCTTTTCTCTAAGTTCTAAACAAAAATACCGTAGGTGGCTAGGCACGAATTTATTTATTTATTTATCTGATTAATCCATATGCACGAAGACAATACGACCGTTTTGTCCCCTTTTTGTTTTAAAGCTCGATGAAGAGAGCGCAAGTTGCTGCAGCTGCAGCTGCGATGAGGACAGTCAGTGATGCACGCGTGTACAGGAGTGATTGACAGTTCGGGCACTGTGTACAAAAATAAGTTTAAGCTCATTAGAGTTAAGGTCTGATTTATGCACTGTTACAACTGTCATTGTTTTTTTATGTTTTTTTCTTTTTACAATGGGGATGAGGGGAGTCATAAAAAAAAACATATATATATATATATATATATATATATATATATATATATATATATATATATATATATATATATATATATATATAATATATATGCTATAATAGAGTACCGGCACCTCTTTTGGGCCACTTAAAGCACTGGCGATTAGCAAGCAAATAATATAATACACATAAATTCATGAATATGAGTGCTATTTTTTAATGTTTAATCTTCATTGATACTGAACTTGCTCAGCCAGCTGTGTGTCATCATCTTACCCAAACATTGGAGTGTCCGTGCTCAACTTAACTAGCCATAAGGCAGAGGCGGCATCTATGCAGGTGAACCGAACAATGGGGTAATGATTCAGTTCGACTCCCAAGACAAGACGATGCTCACCCGACTGGCCAATAGGAACGTGGCCCCGCCCATGACACAATTCTCACAGTGAAAGCAAAATCCTGACACGAGAGCAAGAAATTGCATCAAGAGCAAAGAAAAGCGTTTCGAGAGAAACACTTTTTTTTTTTAGAGAAAATATTTTCACACTGATAGCAAAAAATATATATTTGAGAGTTTTTTTCAAAGTATTTTGAGAGAGATTTTTTTTATCAGAAATAATTTAAAAAATTTCAAATGTATATTTTTTATGTTCTATGAGAAAATACTTTCTCTCAAAACTTTTTTTAGTCTCAAATATTATTATTTTTTGCTATTGGCATGAAAACTTTTTCTCTCAAATATTCTTTTTTCTCTCATGAAATGTTTTTTTGTTATCAGTGTGATAACTTTTTCTCTCAAACTTTTTTTTTCTCTCAGATCTTTTATTTTCTCGCATGTAATAAAGACACAATTCTAACTCCATAGAACCGGTTCTCATCCTAACCACAGCTAAGCAAACGTTACAGCTCTGTGTAATGTGTTTTGCGTTGAAATCAACTTTCCATTCTGGTCTTACCCTTCAAAATGAGCTTGTCAATATCCATGTCCATTCCATGGAAGTAGCATTTCCTCCAAAGTCCAGAATAGGTGGAGAAAAGCGGGCGCCCGCACTCCGTCTCCAAAATGCCCATGCCCAAAATCGCTCTCCAGTTCTCCAGCAGTTCCTCCTCTCGACTCCCTACATGGATGGGCTTCATGAGAGCCAGGTTGCGCTTCGCATTCCCGCTGTCCACCAAAGGCAGGTGATAGATGGGCATCTCCCTGTTTTTCTGGTCGTTGGACTCCGACCCGTATTGGTCGCAGTTCTCCTTGTGTCTCCTGGTGTCGGTTTCGTACCAGTGGTCGGTAAAGATCGCCGTGACCAGCAGCATGAGCGCGAGCAGGCTCATGGACAAGCTGATCGCCGTTACAAGAGCCCGTTTCTCCATGTCTCCAACATCCGCGCAGCTCACTCAGTCATCTCTCACATGAAGCGTACTTTCCTCGCCGTTTCCCGGGACAATGCACGGCTTTGAGCAGCGATCTGTCATTACAGGTAGATGAGCGGAGTGTGTTTGCGCGTACGGTACTGTGGGCATCTACATGGGGATGCGCGATGGCCGTGCGTGCGTGTTTAGGCTACCTGCACTCTGTTCGGCGTTTGTGCATCTTCTTTTATCCGCAGTAGCTGCATGTACTTCTTTCCTTTTTCCTGAGAAGGATGATGCCTCCACGTAGCACAAGATATCCCCGTGCAACTGAACGCGCGTGTGGGAATGTCAAGGTTGTCGCGCGCGTACTGTGCCAACAATAGCTAAGGGTGTGTCAAGGAGACAGGCTAGGCGGTTTCCTGCGAGCGCGCGACTGAACTGTTATGATGATGATGACTACAGTTTGACCAGCCAAACATCAATGCAGCAGAAGGGGGGAAACATCGCAGGAACTTCATTAGACTGCAAAATCTTCTGCTGAAATGCGTTCTAGTGTAGTAACAAACAAAGGTTTTTATGGGTCAGTTATGTCTGTTATGATAAAAAAATAACATATTTTCAAATTAATTTTAAACCTTGTGTACCAAGTAGAAAATCACAAATGTAAAAATAGATTTAAACAAATTATACAAAAGGTTTATTTTATTTACGTTTTAAAGTGTAATGAACCTAGTAATGAAATTAAAATGTAATTGTAAACCTTAACAAAAGTGGCTTATCATAACAGGGCAAAATATGTACGCTTTTATACATTATATGCATGCATTAATGTCAGACCAGAACATCAGACCAAAAATTGTAACGTATTATGTATAATGTATTGTTTCATAACAAGGTCAAAATATAGGACATTTATATGTATATCTGATGTATGGATCAGTGCAAGTTTTGCCATTTTACATAATACAGTGCACATATTAAATAAATATATTATTTACAGTAATAAATAAATCATTACACTGTAAATAGATAGAGCATCCATCTATCTATCTATCTATCTATCTATCTATCTATCTATCTATCTATCGGTCTAAAACCAATTATATATTTTTTTATAAATATTAAGAAATTGATAAGCAATTTAAAATACTGTATAAAACATACAGAAGAAAGGAAAATGAATAAAATTATGGTAATTGAATAAAAACCTGAACAATGGATTGGAAAACACATCTAGAACAGCCAGGAAATAATACTTCTCTAAGCTATACAGACAGGCCAGCTGTGTGTGCGTTGGTTGTTTGATAACTGCCATCATGCTGAGACCTTGATCTGTGCCAGTGGATGCTTTAATAATCTGTCAATAATTTGCATCCTGGATGTGTGCCTAGCATTTGAGAAATAAATTAGACTGAACAGTCCTAGCTCATAAAACCTTATAACAACCACATGGTGTAAGTACAAATGTGTTCAGAAGCTCACTCTTGGCACACACTCCTCTGTGATTCGGAAATAAATAGCACTGAATCACAATCCTGTCTGAGCTGAAAGAGAAGATGGAAGAAAAGAAGATGGAGATGGAGAAAAGAAGTATGAGACTGTTTTGTAACTCACAACCACATGGAGAATCCTGACAACTGTTAATTTGTCAACTGTCTGTGTTTTGTCACATATCTGGAGAGATATATGTGAGAAAACAGACCTCAAACTGCCTTGTGTAACTCCCAAAATAAAGAAAATTCATGTAGAAAACCACAACCCATCAATGTTATCATTACATACAAACCAGAAAATAACAGTAGTCTAGAAAAAAAAAAGAATAAATAAAACAAAAATGTTAAACAACAGCAAATGAATGTTTAAGATCATTAAAATTGATAAATAAATAAATAAATAATATTTTTAAAAAACATTTTAATTTGGTTTCTGTTTAAAAGACTTCACTTTTTATGAGTTTTGTCTTTTCAAGTGAAGTCATTGTTACTTCTTTAAAGTCAGTGAAAAAATAAACTTCTGCTTCTGATAAATTAAGTCAGGTTAACACTGTTATAAATGAATCAACCGACTAGAATGATTCTAAATTTATATGGTAAATCAATAGTGTATCTTTTTAATTAAAAGTTCACTCTGCACTGTAGGACTACCATTAAATATATATCAAATCAAGACGAAGTATAAAACCAATGTCACTCACCATCATACTTCAAAACAAGAAAATGAACTGATGAGCATGCTGTTCTAATAGACCACACGAATTATTTCAGTTTTGTTTTGTGCTAAATATTCCTCAGAAGCAGGTTAGCTTCTGGTGCGCCTGTGGTCATCTGACCCAAACCCATCCTCCTCCTCTCTTCATCATCCTCCCATTCCAGTCATTCTCCGCTCTTCGAGGCGAGCGCGGCGCATGCGCACTGGAGCTCACGGGAAGCCATGTTAAAGTTACAGTCAAGTACTGAGAGTGAGATTCCCTCCTGACGCCGTATGTTTATTTTTTCCAGTTTTTCTCTTTGTGTCCGTGTCAGGGCCCCCAGCAAATCTATCATTGATAGTCAGAGGCCGGAGTCCCCAAGATGAACTCTAGTTTCGATCTGTCCAGGCGAAATCCGCAAGAGGATTTCGAGCTTATCCAGAGGATAGGCAGCGGGACCTACGGGGATGTTTACAAGGTAAAAATGTGTTTTCTACAAACAAGGCCCGTGTTTTGCACTGTGCAGTCCACATTTATAGGGTCCGATCTTTAGAATAAATCTAATGTGAGGCATATAAGAGGTTTAAATGTTTTAGATACGCAGTCATAAAGATTACTTCTCTGAACTGGACCAGGACACTGATCACTTAAAGGTGTACACAGTATTTTTTTTGCGAATTAATATTTTTTACACTGATCGCACTATGAAGAAATATAATTAAAATGATGTACACTCATATAATATGAAGACTAAAAAAAACAATAAATCCTCTAGTAAAACCTGATTTATTCTGCATGGAGTGGGTCCCTCATGGGCACTGCCATGTTTATATCACATGACCGGACCTGTCATGCAGTTTTTGGAGTTACTACTACAAATTAAAAACTGCAGTTATATATTTACTTTTGACCAAATTTGAACTTACACTATTTACTATTTGAACAAAATGTATTTAGGCCAGGAGGTACATAATTTACTGGTACTATTGCAACAAATAAGAACAAAACCATATGTTGCATCTGAAGTAATCACTGTTTCCTAATTAGTAGATTAAAAGCAGTAGGCCTGTGTGAAAAAAGTGGTCTCTGAATTCATAGTATTCATAAAACTTTAAGTGGAATGTACCCTAATTGTGTCTAATGATTTCAGTGAAGCACAAAAATCACTTGACAATATGGTGGATGTAGTACCTCCACGTACTGACCATCATTTAATTCTTAAACTGTATAAAAGGAGACAAACTCTGTCATCATACATTTTTGTTGTTTCAATGAAAGTGAATGGTGACAGAAGCTTTCATTCTGCCTGAACAAATGATGACCGATATATCGGCCTTGGTGATAAATCGGTCGACCACTACTCACCACAATAGCATCAAAACACTGTTCTTCCAAACTCTGTAAACATTATGTGGTTAAGACATGCAATTACACACTTTCATTGCAATAAATATTTACACATTTTACATGATTTCATGTTAACTTATCTGAGTTTATTCCCAGTTTCTTGCACCTCAGAATGAGTGTGACTGAATAAATTTATTGTGTGGTTTTGTTTCAGTGTCACTCTTCAGAAATGTGCAAGACATGACAAATATTTGAGGAAGGCCTTGTAACAATGATATATCTGCTTAAGTTTGTGGTTGTCACTGAAACTTACCCAAACACTGCAGATAGATCAGTTTGGTGACAGCTGGCTAGATGCTGTTGTCCAAAGCGGTTAACTTGAGAGATGTTACAAGTGGTGTGAAATGTGCTGGATTATCCTCTGCTTTATCTGAGTAAATCTTTAGCAGTAGGTCAGTGTAACCCTGCAAGCCTTTCACCTGTCAGTCAAGGGTTGCACATGGCCAACTTATTACATGAATGTATTTAGTCTGCATTCGTCTCATCTTCAGCATAAAATCAGCATGTCGTACTTGTCAGAAGAATAGCAGTGTATTATCTGAAAGAGCATGTTATAGGATTATATAAAAGATAAGTACAATTCTGTTTATGCTGATTGGATGGATTTTAGATAACAGATAACGGATTATGTTGGCTATTGTCTGGTTTAACAGCATTGATTGATGGAGTTAAGCTTCGCAGTTATTTACAGTACTTGGGTGTTTTTCTTCGATAAGCAACAGTAATCTATAAATTAACAGAATATTGTAGATTCCAGGAGATGGTCATTGTGTGAGAAACCCACTTTTCTGAATATTGGTGGGTAGTGGCCTCCTCAGTGTCTGTGGTGGTTTAGTGTAAAGATCAGATCAGAATTTGTGTGTTAATAATTATTTTTTTAGGGTGTTTGCAACAAATTTGAATGGACTCTTGTATATACATGTACATAAATAAATGTCGAATTCAAATGATATTGGTGATAAAAGATGATAATTTACCAAATAATGTCCAGATGTTTAAGGCTTTTAATCACAATGATGACAAAGTTAAAGTTGGCATGGAAATTCACCTCATGAAAAATCGATATGCATGTTATTGGTCTTATTATGTACAATTCATCATGTTTCTCTTTTTTGACCTCATAATTCTTAATCAAAGTGGCATAACCTTATCTACAAATGAAAATGACAGACTCTCCAGTGAAGTTAACCGATACTTGTACAAAAGTTTCTCAACTTTAAAGAGAGAGTTCACCCAAAATGGAAATTCCGTCATTATTAATTCACCTTCAAGTCATTCCAAACTTTACAACTTTCTTTCTTCTGTGGAACACACACACACACACACACAAAAGTTTTTTTTTTTTTTGTAGAATATTTCTAACAATTTTTGTCCATACATTGAAAATCAGTGGGCTGCAAAGCAACATTTGGACCTAACTGACTTTCACTGTATGGACAAAAAATAATCACAGAGACATTTTTCAATGTCGTCTTGTGTTACGCTGAAGAAATAAAATCGTGCAGAATTCTTGTGGGGTTGAACTATCCCTTCATTCATTTACACAAACCCCAGTTCATTCAAAGCAGACAGGTATGGAAGGCACGAATTATATGTCCAGCTACATCTGCTTCAAATATTATGCTAATTAACAGTGAGCAGTGGTTTCAGACATTACAGTGCTTCACTCGCACTGACTCTTATTCTGTCTGAAAGAATGAAAAGACCAAGCTGAACGTGGGGCGATTCGACCAATCAGATGAAAGCAGCGTTTTAGCTCCGCCCACAAGTGCAAATGAAATATTGAAGCCATAAACCGAAATGATCAAAACGTACACGGACCAACTGTCCTGTCTATGTTCTCTCACTTGAATCCTCTTCTTGAGATTTGAGTCTCTTACCTTCTGCTAGCCCCGCCTTGTTCACCCAGTGATTGACATAGCGGGAGGGGGCGGACACGTGATCGGCTCGGAATGCATTTTCAATGTGCACATTGAATTTTGCTACATTCATTGCGGGACATTGAATGAAAATGCAAGTGTTAATGCAGAAAACTAGCATTTAAATGATCATTTTGCCACAGTTTTTGCTTGAACATGTTATACATATCTAATCATTTCTGTAATACATTTTCATTTTAATTTTGCAACTTATAAAGCGTTAAAATTAGTTTTCATTTTACATATTAAAACTGGTGTATGAAATGGCAAATTCAAATTATGTAATTTCATTTTCATTTTCATTTTGCACCAAACGTTGCACAAATATGCTGGAAAATGTAAATGTAAATAGAGAAATGCATTGTCATTTTACATACTGCATTGTCATTTTGCATATTACATCCCAAATTGAATATTGCTACCCATACACTTCCATAGACAGGATATTAGCTTTAGCGCTGTTTGCTGATTTCTACACCACACCGTTTTCAACAGGTGTTTCTCCAGGTTTGTTTGTCTTCTGGGTCTGCATGTTTTCCTTAACAGTTTGAAGTAAATGTAACAACATGCTCCTGATGGATTTTAAAGGGCTTGAAAGCATACAGAGATGTAAAGTATTGATTTAGCAAAGAAAGTAAGTATTGAACAAAAAGCCTGCTGCATTAAGGGTAAGGAGATGACTAATTACACAGTGTGATCAGTTTATATTGGCTTTGTGTCAAGCGTTGGTGATGCTATTTTGATAGTTCTGTGGCTTGCTTGCATTCGAGTGGTTTTGTATTGATTCCATTTTTACATCTATGGTCTGTGGAGTCGCCAGCGAGTGACAGAAAGCTGTGTATGTGTGAGAGTGAGAACATTATCGGTAAAAGAATGAACGCTAGTGTAAGTTATCACGTGAGGTGTAATGCATTGTGATCGAGTTGAGGCAGAATTGATTGCTTCTCTTTCAGAAGGTTGCTGTGGAAAGATGATTGTGTAAGCAAATCTCTCGCACGACACTGCCTGTTTGTGACTTCTAATGTGCTTATGGCCTCCTTTACAGACACAGATTTCTTTCTCTTGCGGGAAGCTTGGTTTCTCACGACATGATTTTGCTCAAAAAGGCCAGGTCAGTCTGAACAGTAGTTCTGACTCTCTGCTGGTCTGAATGCAGGTTATTTTGTTCCAGACACTAAAGTGCATCGGATAGAACTAAAAGCGAGATGTTAGTTCTTGTCAGCAGAACAAAATCTGTTTATTTTTGGCCTGAGAGGTTTGATTTCACTTACGTTTTGAAGAATGAACAAGAATCTAATGTTGTTGCATGCACATCATTTGGTGAAATCAAATCATATTAGCTCACAGTTTTTCTTCTCAGTGGGATTTCCTGTCTACATGCACGAAACATCCATCCCATGTCTTGGTTTGACCTGACTGGAAGGTTTTATTGTGGCTTAAATTCACAATGTTTTCTTTATTCAGTTAATCTCTTTCATTCTTCACACCCAGGAAGTCTCGTGTTGCCCTTAAAGACGACAAACAGTCATCCTGTCACTCCTGATTGCAATAGTCCCCTTCAATCACACAGTTTACACAGAAAGATGGTTCTCCAAGTGGCTTGCATCGTGCATTTGTGAAAACATTCTGACAAGATGAAATTCAAGATGATAGAGTTTCCGTGATATGTGTGCCCTATGTGCATAGCCCCACTCTGATGTGAGGGCATTTCTGAATTGACTTTGTCGGGAAAAAATTATCATTAATTATTCACCTGTTTCAACAGCTGGGCACTGCTCCATCCTGTAATACTATCATGCTTCTGAGATTGGTATCGGCTAGTTTAGGGACATACTCACAATCTCTGACTTTCAATAGTCCTGGCTATTTAAACATGCTCAGATAAATAAGATATATGTGGAATTACCTGGAACAGTCTAATATTGATTATCGCACTGAAATAAATTGAGCCAAGTAGGCTATCACTATACCTAAATCGAGCAATTATTTTATTTACCTTGCTGATATGGTTGATTCATTTTCTTTTTCTTACATGTTGAGTCTTTTTATAAATAGTTTAAATATATTTTCATTGATGCAAAGCTGAATTTTCATTATTGTCACATGTTCCTTTAGAAATCATTCTGATATGCTGATTTGGATCTCAAGAAACATTTCATATTATAATCGTCAATCAATGTTGAAAACAGTTGTGCTGCTTCGCTTTTTTTGGGGGAAAACGTGATACTTTTTTATATATAATCATTTGATGCATAGAAAATAGAAAGAACAGCATTTATTTGAAATTTATATTTTTTGTGACAATATAAAAGCCTTTACTGTTAATTTTAGTTAATTTAATGGATCCTTGCTGAATTAAAGAAAAAAAAAACACATAGACCATTCTGTTCTCTAAATGGTGTCATCTTTATCAAATATTTGGTAACACTTTAGGGACCATTTCTCTCTATTAACTAGTTGTTTATTAGTATGCATTGCATGAATGCTTATAAATCACATATTAATGCATTATTCTGCATGAGCATATTTTAGGTCTTTTAATCCTATCCCATAACTGAACTAAACAACTACCTTACTAATTAAGCAGCAGATTTTTTTTTAGGCAAAATTCATATTTATTATTTAATTAATAGTTAGAATTGCTCCCTGAAGTAAAGTATGACCAAATATTCAGCAAATATTCATTTACAGATTTTGGCAGTGCTTTTCCTTGGTCAGTTCCCTTTCTGCGAGTTGCTTTTTAGTTTTATGAAGCATTTGTGTACCTTTTCTCTTTAGTTTTTGTGACTGTGTGTTCAGAGAGGTGTCAGACCATAATGGCTAGGTGGGCAACCAGGATTCATTAGTCAGAGAAAGTCACCGTCCTCGAACCTTCTCCCCGAGGAACCCTTGAGGAACCTCGCAGGAGTCTCACAAAGCCAAGGTCGATGTACTCCAGCCATCACACATTCTTTCTTTCATCACTTTCTGCAGGAAGTCACTGTCAACACCTTTACTTACTCTCATGTGTTTTGTGCCTTCACGCCTTTTAGAAATTCACAACAGACTGGATTACATGGTTTCTTTTAATAGAATGTCCTTGCCATCTTACCTACTTTTGAGCGGCCTTGAGATTTCTCCATATTCTGTAGACTAAAGCATTTTCAACCTTGCCGCATCCTTTCAATGAGTAAGCAGAAATACAGATCTGCGTGACAGAGTGATCTACTGTCCTACAAATGCGGCCGTGGAGAGAAATTGTATTCTCCCATAGTGAGCATGAGCGACTGATACTCTACCTTTGTTTGGACAAGAATGTGATTTACTTAATTATGTTGGTAGCAAATTAGAGCTAGACTTATTAGACAGCTAATCGACCGTGTTGTTGAAATGATTCATACATGCAAACTATATTGTTGATGTGAGACTCAGAGAACACAGTCATCTCGTTGTTACTATATAATCATAATCATGTTTTAGCAAGCCCAGGCACGCTCCTGTCGGTGCGCTCTAGAATTCTTGATGCATTATGTGCTCTGCATTTAACTGCAATACAGCATGAATAATGAATCCGATGAAATGTTTGATAACACCAGCACAGGAAAGACATTAGAGAGAAAAACGGGTTGTTTATCGGAGGTCAGTGCCGCATTGGCACAGTAAATTGTTAATACAAGGCATCAAATTTGCCAGGCAGTGCAGAAAATGATTGGCCTAGATTCGGTCGGTCGGGGGCCAAGCTTGCAGTGATTTATCCACCTCTCTGTAATTACCTGACATGGCAGCAGCCCCACTGCGTGCTGCACCTGTGCAGGTGGAGTGCTTGGCTGTTGCTCTGCACCTCAGCACTTCTGGGGGAAAAAGGGCATTGAAAAGTGTGGAAGTCAAAGGGTTACGCTCGGGGAGGGCTAGTTAACCTAAAATTGAAAATTTACTTTATTTACTGATCCTTAAGTTACTCCAAAGCCGTATGAGTAGGGGTGGGCGATATGGCAAAAGACTCATATCACAATATGAGTTATATTATTTTACGATAGCAGTATATATCACAATATAGTTATTTTTGCTTTAAATAAGGCCTTTATGATATCAATAAACTTTATACCATAGAAATTACATAATGCTTGTCAACCCTCCACGGAAACCTTGGCAACTGAATCGCCATTGGCTAGTGAATTTTTAAGTTTACTCAGACTAAGATATAGATAGATATATAAAATAAAAATTGTTTGTAAAATGGCACAGTTTTTTAAATATCTGAAAGTACACTCTTAACAGAAGTCAGTCAATCATTATAATAATAAATTGTGTTTTTTTAATAATAGAACTTTAGTAATTAGAAATAAACTTGATAAACATGTTTGAATGTATATTAGTCATTTTGACTGAACATTTTAACTGGAGAGGTGGTGGTTCTTTTTCGGTCAATCAGTGTTTCTGTTAAAAAAAACTAACAAAAAAAAAAAACTCAAGATAATAATGATACAAATTCTACTAATGAGAACTATAAAACACATCAAGGGTTACTAAGGATTAACGAGCTTCTGGGTTAATAAATATTAATCATGTTTTGTGCGTTTGCTCGAACTGATTTGCTGAAATCAAAACAGGGACAATAATAGATGTGCGCCAGCTAGTGAGATTGCCATTCACGCATTAGCTCCACCCATTACCGGAAAACCCTGCAGTTTTTAAAAGCTGAAGAAGTCCAAAGGAAGGCCGTTATTTTCACAGGAAAATACTACATAGAATATCGTTTACATATAGTGCGTCAATCCCCCCCCATCTTTCTCTACGTGTGTGTAAAAGAAAGCGACGGCGAGGCGTGCACCTTCACACTAGAGTTTACGGTACATTAAATACAGGTGCGGCACATCCATTCAGATGAATTGAAAAACATCACAGATCGCTTGACGGAGAGTGAAACTCTGAAGCACTCAGTCAGTGTGTGCAGTGAGTGAAAATAGATATGTGCTAAACTTATACTCAGCCTCCAGATCACACACTGGCGAGTAAAATCGGTATACTTTGGGTATATTCTAAATATCTTGCATTTAAAGATCATAAAATCCTCATCAATAGTGACATCAAAACATTTTAGGCTTCATGTTAATTAATGTACATTGAGCACAAGGGATACTCATTTTAATTATAATTTTTTATATATTAGTGTGTCTCAAGCGATGTGTCTGAAAATACATAAAATATATATATAATAGATTTTGACTAAACTTAGTGTGAAATAAATTTATTTTAAATATATTACTTTTTTACAAGGGTGTTTTGGAAACAGCAAGTTTTTTATGTTATGAATCTGCCCTGTTTACTTCCATTGTAATTGTCTCTCTGTCATCCAGATTTATGCTTTATTTAAAGAAAAGCAGTAGTAAGCCGGAATACATTTTTGTGGTAATCAGTATTATGGCACAAGGTCTGTGAATTAAGCTTAACTTGTACTGAACCCTGAATATTACTTTATACCGCAATGTTACATCAACCCATTATCACAATGCTAAACTTCTAAAAGCAAGAAAAGGTGTAAAAACTCAATGTGGTCAGGATGACTCACAGTTTTGTGTATATATTTTATCTAACACTTTCACCGTTATCAGATCTGGTCATGCTGTTGTTGGTTGGTTGGTTCCCACGATCCTTGGCTTTCACCTTTCTTGGGCCGATGGTGGGCTCATTATAAAGGATCATTAACGCATCATTTTAAACCACGGCAGACAATATGATGTGCCTGATTGCAAGGCAAGGTATTGACCGCTGGGCCTGGATGCTAGTTATTGATCAGCACTAATCTGCATCCCTTCACCATGTAGACAGAAGCAGATTATCCTGGAAAGAAATTATACTTTGCGTTTTACTCAGATTTTTTTTTTGTTGTTGTTGTTGCTTATTTATCATGATTTGTTATAATTAAAAACATTTCAGCAGACAGCTTCTGAGTTGCAAGTAATGTATGTTAGAAAAAATTAGTACTATGTCATTATTATCACCCTTTTGTCATTCTAGACTTTTTTCAATAATAATAAAGAAGAACATTTGAAGACTGTCGCTGGTTGCTCTTTTACATGAAACTTTAATTTCAGTCTGTTTCACATTCAAAGCTATCATGTGGCTTCAGAAGAGTTGCAACAGTGCATGAATAATATGGACTACGTTTATGAGCTTTATGGAACTTTTATTGTGCAATCTAAGAATCTATTTATTATAACTGCATGGTGATGTTCATTTCATTCAAAAGTTTCTTTAGGTCTTCCACCAAAGAAAGAAAGTCCTTTGTTTCTGTATAACATACTTTAATTATATATTTCGCTGTGTGTTTTGTACTGATGATTCAAAGCAGGGATGTGATGTAATGTGCTGATATGACCCAACACTTCATGCATCTCCTACATGTTAATGAGACATACCAACCGCTATGTGTTTATAATCTAGGTTCGGTTTCAGCGCCTCATATCTCTGAGCTGAAAGGATTCAGCATGTAGGCTTCCTTCAAAGCAGTTCGCAACAGGAATTTGAATATACGGCGGAGAATCATCAGCCTTCTGGAGGGGAGCTTTCAGTTGTGTTTTAACATTTTTGACATGCACCTCAGAGTGAATTCTCCCACAATCTCAGCAAAGCTGCATCGCTCCTGACATCTTCGCATTAGTTACCCAGGATGTCTCTGTGTTTTGCAGCATCCTTTTCAGATCATATCACTCAGCTGCTGATGTTTTTCAGAGTTGTTTTCGATAAGCAAAATGTCTTTGAAAGATACTGATGATTATTCTTGCATTGGAAGTCTTCACTCCTTCCATTTGTTAACTGCAACTGTCTAGTTTAGAACAAAATAGATGTGTTTGTATAAAGGCAATGGAATAATGTTATATGAAATTACATTGATTAGTTGGGAATGGGATATGCAAGATGTTTTCAAAATCAACTAATATTTTCTAGAATGATGAGTTGACTAATCTCTCTAAAGGAAGCCCTGCATAATTAGGCTGTCTTTGGGTTTGCCTGACCTAAAGGTGTTTCTAAAAATGAATTACCCTTGTGTTCAGATAGCTTGAATTAATGGAAGTGTTTAATTGAAAAATGATTTCACTGAGCTGTGTTTTAGTTTTTCAATATAAACATGCATTAGATGGACATCTTTGACCACTGCATCCCCTTTCGTTTTAGCATTTTTCACCAAGAATGCTGCATTTGCCATGTCAAATAAGAAATAGTACACTTGTAATATCTACCTTTAAAGGATTAGTTCACTTTCAAATTTAAATTTCCTGATAATTTACTCACCCCCATGTCATCCAAATGTTAACGTCTTTATGTCTTCAGTAGAAAAAAAATTAATGTCTTTAATTGAAACATTCCATGATTATTAAACCAAACGTGCACATTATACGTAATCACATTGAAAAAGTCATGCATGACATAGGTGGAAGTACCAACTCAGTGTTTGCTAGTCGAACGTAATTACGTATTACGTGAAGTCATGGATGCGCATCATAGAGCAGTGCAAGGCAAGCATTTCTGTTTATAAAGCCTATAATTATTTTTAAATGACCGATCTTTATGCTAGATAAGACCATTATTCCTCGTCTGATATTGTGTACCCTTTGAAACTGCACTGAAACTGTGATTTTGACTTTCAACCGTTTGGTAGCCACTGAAGTCCACTATAAGGAGAAAAATCCTGGAATGTTTTCATCAAAAACCTTAATTTATTTTCAACTGAAATAAAGAAAGATGTAAACATATTGGATGTCATGGAGGTTAGTCAATTATCAGGACATTTTTATATGAAAGTGAACTAATGCTTTAAGATTGAGATTAAGGGTAAATAAGATATAGTGTTGGATGGCCATCCTAAATCCTGCATGGAATTATACATATGTGTATATATATATATGTGTGTACATATATATATATATATATATATATATATATATATATATATATATATATATATGTGTGTGTGTGTGTGTGTGTGTGTGTGTGTGTGTATATATATATATATATATATATATATATATTGCACATTTGTCATTTTAACCACATTTTTTGGATGGTTCAAAACGTCTACTCTTGCAACCCAAACAAACTGTCAGTGAGAATTTAGACCCTTTAATTTAGCATTTTATTATTCCTGATGCTTTTTTCACACAGATTTTTCTATCAAAGTGCACTTCATCAGTGTACTGTGCCTGTGGGTCTCCGTCAGCCGTGGTCTGCCCGGTAATACTCGGCTCAGTCTACCCCCACCCCCTGTTTTCACCGCTGCCAACGCCTAGCTGTTAGATCTCACGCTGTTGCTAGGAGAAAGAATAAAAAATACTTTGACCACTTCACAGACGACATCTTAATTGAATCCGGACTAATTTTGTCTAATGTTTTTCCTGCTGCCACATTGTGATTGAGTAATGTCATTATGGACTGAACAAATTAGCCAAAATTAGTCTGTCCAGTGGTGTGGATATTGAGGCTGGCTTATTTTCCTCCGCCTTGATCAGTAAAGCAGTGGTTGTTTGTATTTAGGTTTTAAAGGTGATGAAACTTTCTCTTGAATCGTGAAATATCTGTGCCTCTGCTCATGTGGTTATTCAGATTTGCAGTATGCAGATTAATTAGCATTCTGCTCTACGAGCACTGATCAGCGGTCTTTTAAAAACCATGAGAAAAGGCAAAAGTATGCACAGTATGTATTGGCACAGTGCTAATGCAGTAAGCATACATTCAATTGTATTTTCACCCTATTTAAACATACAGTTCAGTTGTAGGCATTGTTGACACTTAAACCATTGAAGAACAATGTTAATGTAAGGCTTTAAGCTCATTCTTACCCAATCAGCAGACTCATATAGGCAGGAAGTACCAGTGCATTTATATTTTGGCTAATTTCATGATGATTTTTGCTATACCAATAAGGGTGTAGTAACTCTTTTTCAGCAGAACTGGAAAGGTGTTTTTCGGAAAATGCAAAAGTCATCTGTAAAATCAGGGCCTGCTGATTGCTCTGATCACATCCGAAGTCTTTCAGCTGTAATAATGGTTATTAACGTTGAGTAAGTGCTGTTCTTTTTCTCTTTCAGGCCCGTAATGTCACTACAGGAGAGCTGGCTGCGATCAAGGTCATTAAACTGGAGCCAGGTAAGAAAATCTCTTCCCTTTCAGACGAAACTGGTTTTATTCTCATCTGGTCTCTGTTCTGTGATTTTATTATCATATTCTCTCTTTATACACTTCTAGACTGACTTTTTTATTTATTTAGGAGGTCTTTAATCTGATTTCAAGGTGTACTTAGGAAGTTTTTCATTTAGCTGTTTACCTGTTCAAAACTGAAATTAGGATATATTACATTTAGACTAATTTAGCTTTTCATATCTATGACTTTAATTTGAAATACTTTTATGTGGATTTCCTACCTGAGGCCACAATTTTGTGATCACATTACTGTGTAACTATTATCAGACACGGTCTACAATGGAATGTTTCAATCGTGTTAATAGCAAGCAATAAGACGTTTATTTGTTTCTTTTTTCACCTACTAGTTTCAGCTTTATTTTTAATTACCAAAAACAGCACTGATCTACTTTGCAGGTCTTTCTATTAAATGTGTGTAAATGAAGAGTTTCTCTAGGGTGGAATATGTCATAGTTGTTGAAATTAGTAAAATCATTTCCAGTTTTGATGTCGATAAAGAGTTACTTGAGCATTATTGATGAGGATGGACCAAAAAGGTTGGGAAACATTGATTTAGGAGCTGCTATGGTGAAGTGGCTAAAGCTGAGGCCTTTGTCGAGTGAGCTTTGAGCTTTCACCAAGCGTCCTTGAGTGAGGCATTTAACCTCAGGTTGGTCTAGGGGGATTTTACCTAGTAAGTGTACTGTAAGTCACTTTGGATGAAAGCATTTGCTAAAACTTTTGCTTCTTTGCTTCTAAATGAGGGGGAAAACCTAGAAATTTGCTCTTAGTCAGAAAAGTATTTTGGAAAATTCATTCTGTTTTTCTTCCTTTTTCATTTTCGTATTGGGTGACAGTTTACTCTTTACAGGCAAATGAAATATTTGTGCAAGTTTAAAACAAATGAATTCTAAGGCTCAAGAGTCTAGACCCATCAAGAGTGGCCAAATGTTTTGAGTTGGGAAACCATCCGCTGTGTCCAGATGCCCCGATGGAGGTTTCACGCTCTGATCAAGGCAAACCCAGATTATTAGTGTCAGTGAAAAAGCTTTTGATATAAAACCCAGACCAAAGCAGGAGACGACATCAAATGGGGTCTGGGGTTTGATACGGTTTGACAATATTGGATATCACTGTCATAGTAAAGGATGTACCTGTTTTATCCACAAGCCACCTGGATTGATGAATGACAGCTCCTTGCCTAAAGGAAACCAGTGGAGTGCGACTTTCATTTTGATTTTATAGCAATTCTATTTGTTTGCTGTTTTGCTGTGCCAGCAGGACCTGCAGGAACAATAGCATTTTTTTTTTTTTTTTTTTGCTGGTTTGAGACAAAAACCCACAGTCTTCTCTTTTCGAGGGCTTATATCCTCAGTCATACTTTTTGATGTTCAGGAAAGTTTCACTATGCAAAATTACAGAACCTACATGAACATGTGGCAACCATAGTTTCTGTGAAATGAGAATAAGAAGCTGGAGAAAGTACATATTAGAACCTTTGGGAAAATCTGAATAATTGGAATGTTCTCAGGCAATGAACAAAAAGTGTAATCTTGAAGACTACCTCTTTATTGTTGAGATGTTTTATTAACATTACTGGCAATTTGTGTTGTATTTTATTTGATGTGTTTTGTTTAATATTATGTTATTGTATTACAGTCCAGTGCATTGCATTTTATTTTATTGCATTTTATGGTTTGGGCAAAATATCAGATTTACATAAGAAAAACTTTTTTTTAATTGCTTGCTGTTTTATTGTGTCTCGTAACGATAATGTCAGTGCTGAAGGTTTAGTAATTTTAAACTTCAATTCAGTTATTTCACTTCTAATTTTGTTTTTGTTTTAGCTTTATTTCATTATTTGAGCTTTATTTCAATGTGAATTTTGAGCATGAAGGTATTGTAAATTTTTTACTCTGTTTGTAGGGGATCCCATATTAAATTATTAACAAAACCTACTGTAATCAATGATATTTTGGAAGAAACTTTACATTTTTGTATCAGCTAATTATTGTTTTGTCTTGTCCATACCTTTATTCAGTACCTTAGAGGTTGTTCACCTTACTTTTTAGGATTCTAAACCTACAGGCCTGTTTGTTTTGTGCCGAGAGCGATTAGGCTGCTTGGTTTAAACATTGACCAATAATTCTGTAGCCACTCACATTCATAGAGGCCATAGATGTCAGCTTTTAGCCTCAGTAATTACAACATGCCTCTCATTCCAGAGATGCAAGAGAATAAGAGGGGAATGGGGGTTTCTGGAGGTCCTGCCCTTTGCTTTCTCAGCTGTTTGAGATAAGAGAGGGTTTTCTATGTGTGTGTGGCTTTTAGATGCCCCTGTTGGAACGAATAGGACACGCTGCTGTGCCAGATATCTGGTAAGCTGGGTTTCAGATGAAGAGCTAGATTTAGTCAGAGTGTTTTGGAAACACCTGCTCAGGCTTGTTTCCAAGCTGTTCATTTTGAAATGGCAGGAAATATGCACAAAAACATAGTGTGCACCAGTTGATTCAGAGCCTTGTTGTAATCAGGGGCTTTCTTATTAAAGAGTATATGGAAAAAAACAACCATTGTATTTTAAAATGTGTATGATGCTGGATCTCATTTATGTCCATTTCCTTTCAGATCTGTATATTGGGTGTCTTTGAATGCAAGCTAAGCTAATGCAATGCAAGTTGATCTCAATGGTGCAACATGTTGATCATAGCGGTAGATGAATTATATTGCAAATGTTGTTCAAAACAACAGAATATTGGGTGAAGTTGTTTATAGGGTTGAAAAATGCTTTTTTGCTTTGCTTTAAGTATGGCATTATCAATAGTGATCTAATATGAGATCTGCTTTGAGTCTGATCTGAGATGTTATCAATGATCTATTGCCAACAAAATTAAATCAAATTGACCAAATTTTAATCAAATATTTTTCAAATGTTTACACCTGTTTATCTGCAGGATGCTAGACGTCTTGGCTTGTGCAGCGTGTCGTTAGCTGTCAGTGGGTTGTCATTTATTATCATGGTGTGCGAATGAAGGCTGTTAACTACTCGTCCGTGTACAGTAGTCACGTACCCCATGGGCCATCCGTTATCATGTCTCGTTAATTGTGTTGGTTTGCAAGGAACATGTGCTGCCAAGATGAACAAACTAATCAATTATTAGTCCCATAGTTAGATAAGGATATTAACATGGATGTCCCATAGATGTGTTTTTACGGTGATGTCTTTGTTGCTCTTTGACATCAATTTACAATTCTGATTAACATGCGCCATGTCTTCTCGATCCGCATTGGCGTTTTTGCCGTTCTAACTCATTAATGTCTCTGAGCTGGCCTTTGCAAATCATGGTGGGGGTGGACAACACACACTTTTAGGATAGGTCTCCTCCCTCTCCGGCACCGTGGGGATCAGGACACGGCTTTGAGTTTTGGCTCATTAGTTTCACATAATCAACAGGGGATCGTCTGGAAAGACCCAATAAATGGGTTTGCGGACAGACATGCCAACAGAAACATCAAGACCTGGGGTGAGTTTGTGTGGGGGCGTTTGGGGACGTGTCGATGTGCGATGAGATTAGCTCTTGGCCTGAGATGAGAAGCGCAGTGACCAGGCTACATCTGGATGTGCTCTTATTTTTGTGTGTGTGTGGATTGGTTGGCACAAGCGATGTTGGTCTCATGCTTTTCATTCAAAATTGATGAATCTGTCATATTGATCTTCAGAAAGCAGCGATTTGCCAAACAGCCCTGTAGTTGGAATAAGTTAAGGGTATCTTTTTCAGCCTCCTCTTTGGTTTGTATGCGAGCTCACACATCCGATTGTGTACTTGAAGCTGGTGTGCATAGGCAAACATTGACGTGCATGTGTGTGAGTTTGTGCACCTGCGTCGGTGTATTGCTGAACAGCAAAGGCTATTCTTACCATAAAAAGAAGGGCGACCTCATGAGCAAGCACTTAGCCTGCCTTTCTTTCCCCTTTAATGTCAGTTCGTGGTGTAGCATATTCACAGTGACAAGATCGAGCTGCCTACTGTAGGAAGTGTGGTCAGGCAAAATGTTCTCTGCCAACCAAGTGTGGACACTTAAAATCTACAGTTTCACCTCTCTGCTTCAGATTTGTACTTTTATAACCTTTATCTCCAATTTCAAAATTCTTCAGATTTTACAATAGCTGTTTTCAAATTTCTTATTCCTGTGATGTCTAAGTTGAATATTCAGCATTCATCCCTAGTGGAAAATGAATATACTTAAATGTATTTGAAATACACATTTGCATATTTATGTACTTAATAAAATAAACTGCAATTGTACTACCTTTAGTAGGGTATACTGAACTGAAAAGTCTGCTAAATTGGAACAACTAATTTTGTACTTAATGCACTTTAATTGTGTGAAAGTAGTGCTGAAGTCCAAAAATCTTACATTTCAAGGCTAATGTTATTCAAAGATCATATAGTCCTCTACAACAGTAACATCAGATAACATATTTTAAGCTTAATGTTGAGAAAACCTTTTTTTTTTTTTTTATAAGTAGCACTAAATAAATGTTAATTATTTTTTTATATCAGTCTTGAGCAGCATGTCAGTAAATATGTTGAATATGTGATTTGAACCATACTTAGTATGTAATAAATGTATTTTATATACATTAGGCCTAGGTTTTTAACTAGGAATTACTCAATTCTTCAGCGTCACATGATCCATCATTGTAATATGCTTATTTGCTGCTTAAAAAACATATCTCATTACTTTTTTTGTGGGAAACGTGATACTTTTTTATTTAGAGATTATTTGATGAATAGAATGATCAGCATTTATATATATATATATATATATATATATATATATATATATATATATAGTACCAATATAAATGCCCTAATTGTAATTTTTTTAACAAATGAATTTGCCCTCACTGAATGAAATTATTCAATTCTTCAAAAAAGTAACTGATAGACAGACATGACTCTGCATGAAAGACTTGTGACTGGCAGATCAACATGCTATGCAATTTCTCTCCAGTGCAGTAGGAAATTAAATGAAATATGGTGGATGTTAACTGTTATAAGATGATTGACAGGGCAGTTTAAACAGGGAAGGGACTAAGTGACTAAGTTACAATGTGGTCTGTTAAAGATGCAATCACATGCCTATGTCTTTTTATTTCATCACATTCAGACTTTAAACACACATTCATAACTATTGTTAATAAAATATAGATTTTTCCCCCCATATTCAGGACCTTCTTTTTAAGCAACTCTGTAGTCTCCCATTTTATTGCCAAAAGTTGTCCTTTGCGTATGGCTGTGGCTCAAAATCTGCTAAGCTGCCTTTCTAGACAGCATTTTTGGGCATTGTAGATGAATTTCTAAAACATTGTCTCAAATATATTCAGTAAACACTGTGTGCGTTTGCATGCTGTGTCTTTGTTGGCTCTGATTCCTGTAAGGCATGCAAAGGGAACAGGAGGTGCAGGAGTGGAGGTGGGTCTGGTATTAGCCGGCTGGGAGCACTGAGGCACTGCAGGCGTGCAGGGCTTTCATTTAAAATGCATGGGCTCGGAGGTCGGCGGCCCTCAGAAATGTCACTCGCTGTAATGGGAGGGGAGAGTGCCAGAGCCCAGAGTCCCTTCAGAGTCAGATGTGTGTGTGTTTAATCCATGTGTTGGATATTATATGTGTGTGTGTGTGTGTGTGTGTGTGTGTGCAGTATTGAGACTTGCATCACGGCAGGTGCAGCTGGTTCACTGTCAACAAAGAGCTTTAGAAAAATATACTGCTGATGTACGCACAATATTAGGGAAAAGTGGGTCCAAAGTCTTACTGTGGGAAAACATGGATTAGATTTATAGACCTATAAAACAAAATGATGCTCCAAAATATGATTGATGTGACAGGGAAAAGTATGCAAATAATTTCACTTGGAAGATTTATTCGGGCACAAGATAATGCATTTTCGATGGCGTGTCAGCTATTATAAAGCTTTTAGGCACAGTGACGGAAAAATTGGGAGTAAATGATCAGGACAAGCTTGTATTCTTACATTTTGAAAAAGTGATTGAAAATCCACTTTACTGATGAGGTAAATTCATTAGCCAATATTTTGAGATTGTTAATGGCTACATCAAGTTTTTATTTTTTTTTGGTCAACTGTATTTACTATCATGTATGGCTCTCAAATTGGCCTGTGGATAGGATAATGGACAGGAACAGATTGAATAATGTCTTTATGGACAGTCAGTGCCCTTCTTAGACTTTAGTAATACAATTTAACCATTTTAAAAGGCAATCATTGTAGAGGTTTTTTTTTTGTTCTAAACTCTTTGGCATTTTGTGGATATCAATTTTTTTTTCACACTTTCAGATATAAACTCTCTGTTTCTATTTTTATCTGATTTTCAGTAAATCTGATACCCAGAAAGGTGGATGGCTTTAGCATTAGGGTTGTCCTAATATACACTACCATTCAAAAGTTGTCAGTAAGATTTTATCTATTTATTTGTTTCCTAAAAGAAATGCATATTTATGTTTGGCAGTGATGCGTTAAATTGATCAAAAGTGACAGTCGAGACAAAAATATTTAATTCAATAAATACTATTCTGGAAAAACCTGAAAAAAAATGCATCATGGTTTTTACACAAGCAGCACAACTGTTTGTTTCAACATTGATAGTAATAAGAAATGCTTCTTGAGCACCAAATCAGCATATTTAAATAATTTCTGATGGATTATCACTGCAGACAATTCAGCTTTGCTGTCACAGGTACAAACTACATTTTAAAATACAGCAAAATAGAAAAGTGATATTTTAAATTGTAATATTTCACAGTTTTTACTGTTTAAACAAATAAATGCAGCCTTGTTGAGCATAAGAACTTTCTTTCAAATAAATTAAAAAAATAATTATTATTCAATATGATAATGCATGTTGAGTACATTCTGAGTGAATATTGTCTTAAATAGGTTTAATTTCAGTATTTTAGAAAATCTCATTGTACATTATAACCAAATTCAGTGGCTTTATTTTAAAGCTGCACATGCAGAACAATCAACATTTTCAAGCTATTGAAAAGAAATATGATTTCTTTCATCTTCATAAAACACTTGACATCAGATAGGGGCATGTTTTAATAAAGATTAAAAATCTGAAGCAAAGTGGGACTGAAAACACACCGGTTTGGGACATGAGTGCTAATGGGGACAGGATTCCTGTTAAATGGATGATGGGAAATCAGACCTAAGTAAATATAACCCTCATACCAATCAAGCGTATTTAATCCCTGCACATACTTTCACACTTTAACACTTACGACACATTCTGTTAGCCCTGCACACACACATTCACACTGACACGCATGTCTAGTGGAGTGACAGTTGAGCGCCTCTCCCTGACAGTCTCTCTTGCTATCCAACCCCTACAAACATGCCCAAGACCGCAAACTCGTCCCATTTCTGTGTGCTATGACATGCTTTAATGAAATTTATTCAGAATCGCTTGTTATTATTCAGATTTTTGTTTCCTTTGAGCAAAACCATGACGGTGTAGTCAAAATTCAGATTCACATTAGTTTGTAAACAAAAGCTAGAACCGTGATATTGAAGGTTACCCTCTTGTACAGTAGAGGTTTCTAGCTTATTTTAACTTGACAATGTCTGAATAACAATGTTTTATTTGTTTATTTTTAGTGTTGTCTTATTTGAGCTTAAGAAGCCAAAGTTATGTTGCAGTTTGTTGTCCGATATGTTATCGAATGGTAGCTTCAAGTTCATTTCCAGTCAGTTTTCTGACGTGATGTTTGAAAATCTCAGTAGTTCGTCGTGTCCTTTTGTACTTGGCTCTGGTTGAAAAAATTTCTAAATTGTTGTTTATTGTTAATTCATATTTCTTCATAGTTCTTTAAATGCTAGTATATGTGGGCAATAACATTACCAAGATTAATGAATTATTTCTTTTTTATTTCATGATACTTAATGCATTAACTAATGTGAACCTTGCTGTAAAATGTCACCATCTATAGTAGTCTTTTTCTTCTTGCAAAATTAAAATATATTTTCCACATTTTAGTCCATTCATATTCTTTTAATTATGATAAAGCCTCTCCGAGGATACCATGCCTTGACTAGAAATGGAAAACATTTTAAAACATTTTGTGTTTATGAAGTCTTTTTTTTTTGTAGTTTTTATAGTCTATTTGATCTGTCTTTAATACCATGTGGGTCATTTTGAACTTGTTGAACTTAGAAATGAAATAGACAGTCACACTTTGCTCAGATGTCTTTTGATCAGAGTAAACTGCATAATTTTGGTGCTCATGGATCCCTGCGATCTTAATACTGTGCGTTTGGAGTTTGTTTATTGCCTAATTAGTTTTAAATTAGTAGAAAAACAAGCCCACTCTTTCCTTTTTGTCATTCGCTGGTGGTACACAGAGAATAATCCTACGAATCATTGTTCATTTTCCTCAGGATCTGTTATCTGCCGCCTTCCCTGCTTGTGTCCATGTACAGTAATGGAATTTGGTTGGGAAATTTACCAGACCTCTAGACAGGTTACACCTCTTCACATAGCCAAGATTAACTATCCTCTTAACTGTCCATTCTCAAATCAACGGATGCTTTCCCCTATCTCGCCACTCATAAAAAAACGTAAATATATAACACACATCACAACACATACTGCATATATATGCTGACAATAGTCATGTAACTGCTACTCAGTGGGACCTGCTCTGCCTTGAAGCGGTCTAATCTGCCCATCAGACCCTGACTAAGAAGTTGCTTCAGTTAGCATTTGCCCTACTCAGAGATATGAATTGCTGCAACCTACACTGTGTATAATAGGCTAGCAGCTTCCGTTTCCCCTGAAGGAGGTAAGAGGCAGTACCTCCCGCTGTCTCTTGCAGCTATCTGCCCCATATGTGCAGGGAAATGTCACTGCCTCTGCGGAACGCTCTCTGGATCACTTGCCCCGGCAGGAAGCGCATGTCACCTGACCCCACTGCTGCGACTTCACACTTCCCTCAGGGAGCAAATGTCTTTTGCACAGACCTACACTCAAAGGACATTATGCAGAACTTCTCAAAGCTTATCCTTCCTTCAGTATGTGGGTTTGGAAAGAAAACTTTCCTTGGAATTGGTCCTGAATTTAAACAAGCCGACTTCACGGTCCCTAGAAACAGTATTTTTGTATTTTATTTACTTTTTTTTTTTTCATTGCATTTTATGAACTATGTTAATTAATCGTTTTAAATCTAGTTGAACATGGAATTGAAATAGACAGTCACACTTTGATCAAATGTCTTTGCATCAGAATCAATTAATGTTTAATTTCAGTGCTCATGGATGCTTGGGGTGTTGCTCAAAATAAAATAGCATTTTATTGATCATCTTAGTATTGCAGTTTATTTTATTTCATTTTATTATATTTAGTCGCTTGTTGCATTTGTAACCGTTAAGGACAGATTTATTTGATATGTATTAAAATATAGCGTATATAAACTATTTAGAAAACAGTTATGTATAAATCTAAATGTATTTAAATGTCATGTGTGAAATTGTACCAATTTAGCAAAAAGACAAGTTTTATTTGTTGTTTTTTTGCAATTCTATTTGGTGAAACCATAGTGTTTCAAAAACAGTATTAATACTTTTAAATTTAAGACTAGTTCACAGTTACTGTAATACTGTGATTGTGGATGTTTTCCATTAACAAGTGTACATGATTACATGATACTCAAAGAATACAATGGCAATAAAATCCTGCTAGCTTCTAAAATGTTCTACTTTGTACTGTTTTGTAAGGGTAAATTCACTATTAAGTGACCTTTCATCTTGTAAATGCTATCATTGATGCCTGCACCCAGCTTGGGATGTTCAATTTAATGGTGGATTATGCAGTTAAAATATTTATCTCTGCCCTACTATGTGGGAGTAAAAGGAGGAGTGTGTTGCTAGTGTCAGTGGGAGAGAACAAGGAAAAACTGTTAAAAAAAAACTTTTAATGAGCCTGCAGCTTCCATCATTAAGCATGAAGCAGTCACAACAAAGTGACTTTGTTCTCTCCCGTTCTCTCTTCCATCTCTCATAATCTGTCTGTCCTTCTGTCTTCCTACTCGTCTCCCTCTCTGCTCACACACACACATCTATACAGCAAAGCCAGTGATCAAGGTCAGCTCAGATGGATTCAGGCCAGAAGCCCCCACACTAGCATTATGGGTGATTGCCTTCTCGTGTCCATCAGCTGAGATCACATCACTTCCAATAAGTTACCAGCGTGTCAGATATTCAGTCTCTGCCTGTTACTTTGTCTTTCCCCTTTTAGTTTTTCCATATCCTTCTTTTTCTTTTACTACAACAAATATATGTCTCTGATGGAAGAAGTAGAGGTCTGCAATCCTGTTGGGTCCCGGCTCGGGCCATTTTTTTTTTTTTTTTTACAGATCGGGCTCGGGTTGGGCTATATTTATATTGTGCCCATATACACTGTAAAAAAGAATTTGTTGAGTCATCTAAAAATACTTTGTTCCCCCGCTGCTTAAAAATGCTTTGTTATCTTGACAACATATGTATTGTTAAAAACACTTCCCATTAGAGTGGAATTAGCCCAGGTAACAAACTTGTTTAAATTGACTTGACTATTATTTAGTAGTCCAGTCAATCTAAATAATGTTGTCAACTAGGAATGTTTTTTTTTTTTTTTACTTGAATTAATAAACATAAGCAAATGTTACCCCACTGCCTTAAATTTAATTTAACGATAGAGACAACACTTTCAATTTGCTGTCAACACATCAACTGACAGTTGAAAAAAAATTGCAAAATTCAAACACACACACACACACAGATATCTAAAGATCTGAACCGACACTTGAAAGTGTGATGTATAATAAATAACCTTGGCATGGGATTGAGAAACATAAATAGTTGCATTTCAATTCCTCATATCAAAACCACAGGGATTATTTTTAATTTCGTACCTCAATATGAAAATCAGGTTAAATGCTGCACCCTGCATTAACCCTGCACAAGTTTACATGCATTACTCCCACCATAAAGCAAGTTATTGGCCAAAATGAGAAACCAAGATATGATATATATATATATATATATATATATATATATATATATATATATATATATATATATATTTATTAGGGCCGGGACTTTAACGCGTTAATTGAGATTAATTAATTACACAAAAAAAACGAGTTAACTAAGATTAATTAATTACAGAAAAAAAAAATCCCGCATTTTTAATAACTTATTTTTGCAGCGCGGAACGTTTCTCACTGGATGAGTTTCGGCGGACCGATTACATTGGAGCACCAACTAGCGTTCGCATATCACCGCAGCACACATCGAGCCTCAAGTATCACCTCAACGCAAAACATATAGCAGCTAGCGTGGACTTTACACTTTATGTTGAACTATGTATTATTTTGTTGGTGCAACAGTTTATGTTGAACTCTTTATTGTTTTGGCCAAGGTTATTGAGAGTTGGAATTAGTATGTTATGGCCTCTGAAGCAACAGAGAGATGTTTTCTAATAGTCAGTGTTTCCAATGTTCTGAATGTAATTGACAGTATTGTCTTTTCCAAAAAAACATTTTACAAAGCCTCTAATTAATTAGATTAATTTTTTTACTCGAGTCCCGGCCCTAATATATATATATATATATAGGGGCAAAAGGTAAAAGAAATCACGTTTAGTTACACAAAAAATTAGTGTACTGTACTTTTGTATAATAAAATATGAATGGAATGCACATGGAAGCACAAAGGTCTGAACCGTCAGATTGTAAAAAAAACATAACCAGACAGAAGTGTTAACATCAGATCTTGAAAGTTTCCAAACTCTCCCCAATAATAATGCAATTTAGTGCTCACAAAACAAAAAACAGAAAAAGGAAAGCAAAAGCATTTGTCAATTTGAAGGAAAATGTATACATTAATGTATAGGAAAATGTGACGTGAAACAACATTTGTTTTCATGAGAACATACATATTGCAAGTCATAACATGATAAACTTGAAAGTGCATTCTAAAAAGTAGTGTAAGGCTCCAAAGAACCTAAATTTCCTTAAAAAAACCTGACTTTTTATGGATGAGCTTGCTGTGGATCCCATGAACACTTCTTGAGCAACTGTTCTTCGCAAGCTTTTGCAGAGCCTCAATGGTGTATTTCATGTGCTTGAGGTAGTGGATGTTCACTACATTAGGAGTCCAAATGCCTTAGGGACATGGTAGATGTCAGTGATGAGAAGATTTCCAAATGGGAGCAATGTTGGTTATTCCTTGGGAAGCAGATCACATTGCTGCTCCTCAGTTATAATCAGAATGCCCTCATCAAACATCCTCAATTTCACCGGATGGCTGGGAAAACACAAAATATTACATTACTTATCAACTTTATAACAACTGAACACACACATGTACATACACTATTAAAGTTGAGTGTTTTGCATCTGTGTTTTAGGACAGCTACCAATAAATGTAAATTGTCCTTTAATTGTCCTTGTTCCCTCAAGTGGAAGATAATTTGAAAAATGTTTGTAACCAAACATGACAGTCAAAAGTCAATGGTGCACCTCAGCTGTTTTGGTTGCAAACATTCAAAATAACTTCCAGTATTAACCTGTTAAAAGCCTGTACAAATATCTTTATTCTGCTGAACACAAAACTTTAAAATCCCAGTGGGAAAATATACTTCCGGAACCAACTAGGCTTAAAAAAGGGGACAATTTGGCTTGTTATTTTCTTTACTGGTATTCTACATGATTTCTTAATGTCATAAAATGTGATAAACCAATGCAACATTTGAGTTTTTCTTTCTTAATCCAATTTTGCCTGCTTGCATTTCAGTCTAATCTGTCCCACTATTTTAAAGGGGGAGTGAAATGCTATTTCATGCATTCTAAGTTTTTTACACTGTTAAAGAGTTGGATTCCCATGCTAAACATGGACAAAGTTTCAAAAATTAAGTTGTACGTTTGAAACCAGTTTGTCACAAGTTTCAGAAAGTTTTTTTTGAGTATGGCTCTGTGTGACGTTAGATAAAGCGAAATTTCCTTATATGGGTCCTAGGGCACTTCTGCCGGAAGAGCGCGCTCCCGTATAGCAGAGCACTGAGAGCACAACAGACATTCACTGATCAGAGCGAGAGCGTCGCGAAATGTCACAAAAGAAGTGTGTTTTTGGTTGCCAGGGCAAGACAACCCTGCACAGATTACCCAAAAAAAAAAAAACAGCATTAAGGGACCAGTGGATGGAGTTTATTTTTACAGAGCATCAACGGAGTTGTGCAAGTGTTTTTGTTTGTTCCCCGCATTTCGAAGATGCTTGTTTTACAAACAAGGACCGGTTTGATGCCGGATTTTCTTATCGTTTATTTCATTAAGTACTAATTAAAAAATTTCTATAGATATATTTTTATGTCTGTGAGGCATGTATTCTCTGAGTTTTGTTTCATTTTTGTGTAATGCTCCTATTCAAGATCAGACGGCAAAAAGTTTAATCATGGTTTCTGTCTTTATTTTATAAGAGCACGTTTTGTTGATATTGTGAGCAAACAAAAATGAAAGTACACTTTACAGTTACGAATTATGAATTACTCTTACCTTATGAGCAAAAATGACGGCGTAACCACTGAAAGAAATGCAAGTGATCATGCTGGCATCTCTATGTCCTGAAGCATCTCTGCACAAACTATAAGATATAGCGCTCATTTATCTTTAACATTTAAACAGTCTTATATGCTTGAACTGTTTTTATTTTAGGCAAGTCGTGTTAATTTGAGAAGGCTAAATTGATCAAACATATATGATCAGTTTACTGTCTGCCACTTTACTTTAAAAAACAAAAATGTATAATTAACGAACAAAAAAATATTTCGAAATTAACTTAATTAAGAAAACAAAATAAAATATAATCAATTTGCCATTACATACAAAACTGAAATTTTTTTAATAGCTGAAACAGTAGTATAAGTTGTTTTGGGAGAAGGGACGGGCTCGGGCCAGTAATTCTGATAAGCTGTTGGACACGGACCGTGCTTTGGCCTGAGCGTCCCGTGCAGGGCTCTAGGAAGAAGGTCCTTACTCTAGCTCTTGGCTTTCAAATGAGCTTCTAAGAGTGTTACTGGTTTTAGAGAGAAATAAAGGTTATATGAGGGGCTTGAATCTCCATCAGCAGTTAGGGGGAAAACCACAGTGATGCATTTAGGGTCTGATGCTTTATGAATGCTAAAGAGATCTCAGTACTGTATAGGCACTATACACATAAGGGTCTGACCCTCCCCTCTCGTCTTTTGCATAATTAAACAAGCATGCAATGCTTCGAAATTTAGCTTTCATGAGGATTTGCTATCAATTTTCATTAGGAACTCCCTTATTAGAGGTGTTGCATCACTATTACTATTGCAAATATTTGGCTAGAAATGTACTTAATCCAAAGACATACTTGGTCAATGCATTTCAAGGGCATGGATCTAGTGCGTTGCTTACACTGCATTCTTGAGGTGAGGTATGATTGTTATTTTATAAGTGGCTTAAACTGTCCACAAGAGGAAAATCCCATAGAAAAAAAATCTGTGATCATTGGTGGGCTCTTAATTTGTGCTAGCTCACTACCAGCCAGAACATTAAGTGCATATAAATACCTAAGTCCTGGCAACCTGGGAGAATTACTTATTTACTTACTTTGAATTGAAATGTATTATTAAATGTATGTATTGTTATAAATTATATGTTTTAAATGTAATTGCATTTTCATTTAATACACTCCACTCATTCATTTAGTACACTCCATTCCAAGTATTTATTTATTTAACTTATTTTAGTTTAGTTTACTGTAGTTCATACATACATAATAAATTCCCACATGGTGATATGTGTATTATAAGACCGTTTAAAACGTATAACTGCAAGTTTTGTGATGCTAATGGTGCATAAATTACTGTAAGTTATCAAATATAGTTGTTTTTATTATTTTCGGGTGGTTAACAACTTACTGTGATGGTATCAAGTTGTAATACCTGGGTCCTTTCTTATAAACGATATGACTATATGTTATGAAATCATGGTAGATCTCAAAATGTTGCATAAGTTTACTTATGCTTAGTTAACTTTTTTTCGTTGACATGAATGAAATAGAAAATAGAAATAGAAAGAAATAACTCATTGGGTTGTTCCTGGTAATTTCTCACCTTGTCCCCATCTCTCTGTGTGTTCCTTCGACAGGCGAGGACTTTGCAGTGGTTCAGCAGGAAATAATCATGATGAAAGACTGCAAGCACTCTAACATTGTGGCCTATTTCGGTAGTTACTTAAGGTATAGTAATGACCACTTTCCTGACCACACTTTTATTGTTCTCCGCTCTCCCCTTCACTTACCCCTTCTTTCACTCTCTCTCTCCTCCTGCTCTGTCAGTTCCTATTCCTGTCTAAGGCTGTTGAGTTGACACTGTGCTCTGTTGGTTGGGTCTCTCAGCTGCACTGCAGGAAACAGCAGCTGTGACTGCAGCACCTCTGTTTCTCCTAATTGTACGACCTATGCCTCGTGGCCAGGCTTAGACTGAACTAGATCGTCTAAAATTCAGGAATCAAACAAGGGCTACAAGTAGGACTTTACCATTGACAAAATCATTTTTTCTTAAAGCTTTGTGGTATATGACACCACCATCGCCCACCATCGCCCACCATGGATCTACAATTTTCTAGCTACAGTATAAAGTTAAGCTGCAGTGGTAGATAATTTTAACACATCCCTCAAGATTTAAAAGCAGTAATGTGGAGGTTGTCTTTTTTTCTAGGTAGTTTCTTGGTGAACATTGTCTAATGCGTAAGAGAAATCATTCAAAAATAGAGTGTGATTTTCCTCGGTGTAAACAATTAAAAATGATTTTATTACAGTAGTCTTTTATAAACATGTAGAACCTAAGATCTTCTTGTTATTGCATGGCTGTGAAATAGTAAATTTTAACATTTATCCTGGTTCAATGTCGGATTTGTTGTTTCAACCTGAAGGAAAATAATTTGCTGTTGGAATCAGCGGCATGTAATAGATTGTATGTTAATATATCTTCTATTCCACTTTTCCTGGTTATATATACACTACCATACAAATGTTTGGGGTTAGTTCATTATTATTATTTATTCTTTTTTTAATTATTTGATCATTAAATTGATCAAATGTGACCGTAAAGACATGTATAATGTAAAAACAAGTTTTCTGTTTTAAATAAATTTACAATGAAAGTGAAAAATGTATCACGGTTTTCACAAAAAAGTAAGCACCCCAACAGTTTAAGCATCATCTCTTTGAGAAAAGAGTTATTTAAAATTGTAAACTGTAATATTTCATAAATATTACTGTCATTTTGAGCAAATAAATGTACCTTTATTCAGCAAAGAAACTGTAAAATAAAAAATAAAATTAAATACAATAAAATACAGTTTTAATATTAGTGACCCCAAGCACATATTTGTGTGTGTGTGTGTATATATATATATATATATATATGTATATATATTTATATATATATATATATATATATATATATATATATGTATATATATTTATATATATATATGTATATATATATATATATATATATATATATATATATATATATATATATATATTTTTTTTTTTTTTTAAGTTTAAATCTAAAAGCACCTAACATCTAAAACTTTACTTGAATTCTCTAATTTCTAAGAATGTTATTTTGGTCTACCTTATAGCTATGGGAAACTGGAGTGTGATTTGTCTCTGGTCAGCAGTATATCTCTTAAATATTAGTCTAGACATTAGTGCAAGGCAGCTTAGAGAAACAGAGAAGGGTGTTTTTTGATAAAAGCAGGTTGCTTGTGACTTATGACTCTGTCTCCTGCTTGCTGTGTCATGACCCAGAAAAGTGTGCATCCTTTCACTCTCCCTATGGGGCTGCCAGGGGACTATTTCGAGACACATCGATTGAAATATAATTTGTTGGTGTTTTTCTTTCTCTGGCTTTTCAGGAGGGATAAATTATGGATATGTATGGAATACTGTGGGGGAGGTTCACTGCAAGACATATATCATGGTAAGATACACCATATAAAGGTAAACAATCAACTGCAACACTAACTCAAACTCACTCAGTGGTCAGTATTGCAATGCAGTATCTCCTTTCCATTCATTATTTAAAGGAATAGTTCACCCAGAAATGAAAATTGTCATCATTTATTCATCCCCACATTGTTCAAAATCATTCATGAGTTTATATCTTTTGTAAAACACAACAGAATTCTTTAAAATAATTTTAGTCTTCGGATTTATTTTTCAACGAGGCTTTTGAGCGTATAAAAGTGATCCACATGACGGTCGGAGTCGAAGAACAAACTGTACATTGTTCAGAATGTCTCCTTGTGTTCCATGTAAGAAAGAAAGTCTGAAATGTAATGACAGAGGGGAAAATTTTGGGATCAAACTATCCTCTAAAAGTCCTAGCGTTGACAGTGTACAGTAGATACGATGGGCACAATGCTTAGATAGTTCTTATTTCCAATGCCAGTTTTTACATAAATAGACTTTCCTCTCTTCCAATTAACAATTTGATTCTAGACAGATGGCCAAAATATACAGATCTTTTCTTACATTGTTGGAAAGCTTCCCTATGTATGTTCCCAGGAGATAAATTTAGTAGAACTTAGTAGAGTGGACCTGTCAGATCATTAGAGCTCATTTTCACAGCAGCTGTTGGCAGTTCTGCGGTTCTCTCTGAGCCTCTGCGCAGGGTCGGGGGAACAGGGTAGATGGTGTTATAGTGCTAACGTGTTAGCTTAGTGCCCAGTCCCACATCCCACGTTATCAACCCCCCATTGCCATGGCTGCACTCAGCTATATGGTCAAAGGCCTGATTAGAGCCGAGGTCCTCCCACACACAACAAATAGAGAAAGACTCAAAAGAGACATAAATCAGGTTCTGCTTGGTCAAACGTGTCTTTAAATAACTCTCTGAACAAGTAAATGATCAAGAAGAAGGATTGTGAGGTACAACAGTGGACATATTGGAAATGTGGATCTAAATAGAGAAAAAACTGTGAATAAAATGTATACAAAAAAAAAAGATTCTTTACATATGTATGATTTATTTTTTACTAGAATGGATTATATATTGCTGAAAGTTTGGGGTGAATAAAAACCATGCTGTGTATTGTAAAAAAAAATATATATATTTTAAATAATTGTGTAAGTAGTAAAACAACACAAACGGTGCAAAAATGCGTTTTAAGTTTAGAAGCATTTTGAGTCTCCCTCTCCCTTGCCTCACAGTGCTTTGGTCCAAATGCCTGCTTTCCTCTTTTACATCACCTACACACACATACTCAGAATTTGTGCTCTGCTTTTAATCCATCCAAAGTGCACAAACACAGAGCAGTGAACACACACACGGAGCAGTGGGCAGCCATTTAAGCTGCGGCGCCCGGGGAGCAGTTGGGGGTTCAATGCCTTGCTTAAGGGCACCTAAGTCGTGGTATTGAGGGTGGAGAGAGCACTGTACATGGACTCCCCCAACGCACAATTCCTGCCGGCCAGAGACTCGAACTCACAACTTTTTCGATTGCGAGTCCGTCTCTCTAACCATTAGGCCACGACTTCCCCACAGCTTTATTCACTTAAACACAATGAGTATGCCAGAACCTGCCCAAAAATCCTTTTATAATCCCAGTCAGGGGACGATTGTGCGTGCGTGCATAACCATATATGGAGCTTATAACGCCTTGTTTTACTATGCATAACCTCATCTGCATATAATTTCCATGCATATTCACATGCACGTGACACCATGTTTAACACAGAGACATTACGGAAACATGAGATGGGGACTATAATGCCATTTGTGGCATACACATTAATTTTTATTGATAAAAATCATCCAGTGTCCTTGTATGATTTATAATAAATATATGAAAATAGCTTTATTTTTTGTGTCCGCTTCAAAAATTGCTCTCGAGAAATTTTGTTTATTGTCTCTCCCCAAACATTTTTTTGGATTTTTCAATCAGAAAAGAATTAATTCCGATGGAAGCAAAAAGTGGATATATCAGTCGACCTCTACACCTGACCGTACAATGTCAAACAAAGCAAAAAAAAAAAAAAAAACATACAAAAAGCAAACATTATAACAACAAATTAAACAAGGAGATCATTAAAAGCAATTCTAAACAGATACATTTTTATCTGAGCATTAAAATGGGAAACTGAATCCAGCTGGTGAATGTGCAAAGGTAAAGAGTTCCATAAATATTTTACTTAACATGAAAAAAAAAATAGTTCTTCTATTGACAAGAAAATCTTTTAAATATTCATATTTTTTATCATCAGTTTAAAAATTGCACAGAAACAACTTTCCTTTTGAGATGTCATCACCTCACCCTCTTGTTTTTTGCATCACGTTTCAAATGTAAAATAAGTTGTGGACACCATTTGATCATTTTAAGCCCATCTCTTCCTCTCTTCTTTCAGCCCATTTATTATTCACTCCTTCCCATTAGCACATTTCCTGTTTTTGTGACATTTTAATCAGCAAGAAATGTCTCTGTTGACTTAAAGGAGATTAACTGCACTGCTAAAGTGTCAGAGGCTCCAAACCGTCAAACATACGCCATTGTTTTGGAGAACAGACAAATGAGATTCTCAGGCGCCTTTTGTATTTTCTTTAGTAAAGTTTCAAGTCTGTTATTTTCATCAGTAGTCCATTTAGAGTTGAAGAATAATAATTCAGCTCTTTTCTCAGGTTGGACGTGTAATCAGTCACATTGTTTCTCGTCTTTGGTCTGCTAGTGGTGCTTGTGTTAAACTTTTTTTTTTTTCAGTGTGGCATGAGAAGAATAAGAGTTATGTGTCTTCTTGATTTAAACAAGTTTAAGCTTAAGCCGAATGTGCTGAAGTTATTCATGGCTCATATTTCAACTGATGTGTACACAGTTTTATATTGTTTAGACGTTTAAATTGTACTCAGGCTAATTTAGCTAATAATCTAATATGAATGGGATTTTCATAGATTTTTTTAGATTATATTACTGCTAATGCACACTAAATATGTCTCCACAGTTACTGGGCCACTAACAGAATCACAGATAGCATATGTAACAAGAGAAACCCTTCAGGTAAGCCATTTTACTGGACTTTGTTTTGACAACCAAAGCAATCTGCTGTGACCATGAAAACTGCTTTTGAATTTTTAATGATAGACATGTTGCCAGATATTTCATACATCCCGTTCTCTAAAAAGCAGTTTGTAAATTAGTTTGAAGATGATCATTGATGAAAATAAGTGTTTGTGCCTTCGCTTTCAGGGTTTATTTTACCTACACAGCAAAGGAAAGATGCACAGAGACATAAAGGTACCATAATTTGTTCTAGCTTTTGTGTGTTTTTAATGAAAGGAGTTGATTGGTTGAATTGTATTCAAATGCCAAAAAAAAAAACCTGAATGACAGCACATAAACCCTCCTCCTACTTATTTTTTTATCATTACCATTTACCAATATCATTACACACATCAGCTTTTCTGATTCATATTCCTTGATGATTTCATAAACAATTAGTCATTATTTTAGGAAATGATTCCTGTAACTGTTCTGTCATTATTTAGCAATTATGTATGGCCAGTAGTGGTGCTAGTACATTAGTTAGTTGCTATATATTGTGTCATGTTTTTAATAAAGACATAATAAATCATTTACATATTTGAAACAATTCCTCTTAAATATGAAACATGTTTGATCAGTGAATTAAAAGTAAAGTGTGAGCAGTGAAAAACAAAACTAAGTGCTCATTACATCTAAAAATTATGTATTTCATCTGAGTATCATAGCTGTTTACAAAAATAGCCTTTAAGTAAAGCCCTTCGTACCTTCTAATTGTGATTTGGTGAAGCCAAAGCCAAATGACTGGTAAAGCAAGAGAAAATGTGTTACCTGGCCAGAGGGAGATGTTATTAGTATGACTCAGATGCTGCTTTCACATCTCTGATCATAGATGAAAGCAGGTGTTGAAAGAGCAATTTTATAGAAATACTTTTTTTTGGATTCTGAGGTCTGTCAGTTTCATTTTTACATTTTTTACATCTCACAAATCCTCTGGTAATATATTTAATAATGCCTTATAATAGTTGTTTTACTCTTACCTTTTTAATGTCATTTTATTTGTTTTTCTATTTGAAATAGGGCGCCAATATTTTATTTACAGACAATGGCTACGTCAAGCTAGGTAAGAAAATAACAGACTTTCCTTCCATTCTAATTAATGTTTAAAACAGTTAAATTAAGTTACTTACAATGTTATGAACTCAATCATTTAAAAAAAGTGTAAAAGTGTTGGTGACTGAGAGTACCACCTCATGTGGTCACATTTGATCTGCTGTGGCGTTACGCAGCTCTCATATTTCAGAATTCATCAGACGGAATTAGACACATAGTAGCATCAGTTGTACACAACTCAAATGAGATCTGCTTGTGGGATCGTAGTAAAGGTCTTTTCTTTCTTTTTCTCTGCAGCTGATTTTGGTGTGTCTGCACAGATCACAGCAACACTAGCTAAAAGAAAATCCTTCATCGGGACTCCTTATTGGTATACAGCCCTATGTGCCACAAATGCAATACATTATTTATAATCAAAATGCATTATTTTAAATCGTTATTATGAATATATTTTCTGTGATTTCTTTTTTCTTTTTTTTTTAATTCATTTTTAAATAACCAACCATAAAAATAACAAAAATAAGAATACTAAAAGTTTTCAAATGTAACAAAAAAAACTGTAAATGTTGTAAACTCTTTACATTATACAGTGATAGAAATCTTAACCTCATATCCTGATGTTGAATATTAAAAAAATCCCATGTTATTTATCAACTATCAGAAATGATTTAGCTGTTGTGTTGTTAAAAAAAAGAAAAAACCTGAATTCATCTTTTATAATTCAGTCATTTTGTACAAGGCCGCAGAAGCCTTTTCAAATCTTACATAACCATCAGGTAGGAGATGTTCATGAATGAGTCTGTAACCCATGCTAACAGGATGGCCCCAGAGGTGGCCGCCGTGGAGAGGAAAGGAGGATACAATCACCTGTGTGACATCTGGGCTGTGGGCATCACCGCCATTGAACTAGCCGAACTGCAACCTCCCATGTTTGACCTTCATCCAATGAGGTGGGAGTTTAAACCGCTTTATGGTCCTGTTCCAATTCAGAGAGAGCTGACTTTTTAGCTCCTTATAAAAAAAATGCCATATATCTTATACATACTGTATATGTGTGACTCAACCAGTGACTTGTGTTTGTTGTTTTTACCATTGCTTTTGCAAATGTTCAGTCATGAAAAAACGTAATCTTCCTTTTAATAACTTCACAAAATGAATCTAGTTCAGAATAAGACCTTCTTGATTCCCAGCTCCAGCTACTGTATCAATCATGGCACACTGGGCAGTGAAACTATATCAACGTTTCAATTAGTTAAATGTTTGAATTTACCATATTTTCTTTGTAAGCCAAACTTTTTGGTTTGCTTGTGACATTGCCAACATGTTTTTGTATCTCCAGGGCTCTGTTTCTGATGACGAAAAGCAACTTTCAACCCCCCAAATTAAAAGACAAAGTTAAATGGTAAGTGCTAATTACATTTTCATGCAATTATTAGGTTACCTAGGTGTATAAAATCCTTGATCCCAAGAGGGATTTAGTTTGTGTTTTATATGCCCAATTCTTTAATTTCTTTAATCACCTATGCAATATGGGCCAAGCACTCTCATTTGCCCTAAACTGTTGCTTTTATGAATTTTAATAAGGTTTCACTTGACATTCTCTTATCTTGCTGATTAAGAATCTGGTCAGGTCATCTCCCGAATAGTTTATTCTTCATTACCTTGCAGCTCTGTTAAATCAAATTAAGTTAATTACATTTAAAGCTAACAAACTGCAAGGCATGGCAGTGGAAATGCTCTTTACACATGAGATTAATAGAGACTCTTTTCTGTGTTCCGAAGGACCAATAATTTCCACAATTTTGTGAAGCTGGCTTTAACGAAAAATCCAAAGAAACGGCCACCAGCTGACAAGTTATTGCAGGTAGGAGGAACTATTTGGAATCTTGTATATTCCACGTTTGCATTTGTCATTTTATGTAATATTTTTGCTTTTGATTTTAGTTGTTTTATAATTACCGTATTTTACGGACTATAAGTCACACTTTTTTTCATAGTTTGGCTGGTCCTGGGACTTTTAGTCAGGTGCGACTTATTTATCAAAATTAATTTGACATGAATGAAATGAACTAAGACAAATGAACCAATAGAAAACATTTCAACAAACAACAGTTGCAAGATGGCGCTCTATGCTGCTCAGTGTAAGCTACAGAAGCACTGAGAAGGCATTAAGACGTATTTTTGGACTGATGTGCGACTTATACTTAGGTGCAACTTATAGTCCGAAAAATACGGTAATTATTTTTAGTAGTTATATATATTTTTATTTTAATCACATACCTAATATTTTATAAAGCCTATCATTTAATTTTATACATAATATTTTTGTGTTACTGTTTTGAATTACTTTTGTTAAATGCATTTTTTATTTAAGATTTATTTATAATGATTATTATTATATTATTATTCAAGTCAAATGTATAATTTTAATGAGAAATGACATGCCTTTAAAAAAAAAAAAAAAATTCCATTTCAACCGTCTACTCCTCAGCATCCCTTTGTGTCCCAGCCATTAAGTCGAATTTTGGCGATTGAGCTGCTGGATAAAGCGAACAACCCCGATCACTCGTCCTACACAGACCTGGATGATGACGACCCAGAGCCGGAGGTACAGTATATATCCCTCTGTGATTCTCAATGTTATCACCACTATCACTTTAAGAATGACAGCCCCTTAGGGGATATTATTCACAAGCAGAGCCCAGAAAACGCCAGTTGATGGAACCGACACGTTAGCCTCTAAATCCTACGAGTGGGAGACGTCAGTTTGACAAGCCCCTCGAGTTTCTATATTCAACATGTCACCCGTTTTATCGAGGTGATATTTTTCCGTGGCTTGCGTTCTTCATTATTAGCCTGTAATAGTTGTTATAGTGGCAGTCATTCGTTTCGATTGTCTCATCCGGTTGTGTTTCAGGGCTGCTTCTGCTGATAAAGATTAGTGAAATCATTTGGCCTCTTTCACAGTCCCCCAGCGAGAATGAAGTGTTTATTTCAACTCTCCCTGTTCTTCCCATTTCCGCAAGCATCCATTCATTCTCACCTCCTCTCTTATTCATTTCACCCCCCTCCTTCTCTTGAAGTTTAAATACAGAGGGTTGTTTTTACCAGTCTCTCCTCTCTCCCGGCGAATCCTTCACTTTGCAGCTCGCAGAAAGGTATCAGGGATGTGCATGTGTGTGTGTGAATATCTGGAAATGTTTTGATTAATAAGTGT
The DNA here is from genome assembly GCF_023724105.1 of Carassius gibelio. Lineage (NCBI taxonomy): Eukaryota > Metazoa > Chordata > Actinopteri > Cypriniformes > Cyprinidae > Carassius > Carassius gibelio. Next base: position 13,928,019 of record NC_068406.1, read on the forward strand.
TAATTTAGTGTTGATGAATATATTATGATTTGGTGTTATAAGTAATTTTTCTTTATCCTTTTTGTTCAGAAGTGTTTAGAACACTATGTTTGTGCATGATGTGTGTTTTCTTGTTTGCTCAAGTAGTTGTGAGTGAAAATTTGTGTTTGTGTGTGTGAGAGAGAGAGAGAGTTACGCAGGTATGCCCAAGGATGTTTTAGGACGTTTTGCATTCTTGTTGGATTTTTGATCGGAGTGTTGATCCCTCAAGAGGTCGGTTTCGGAAACGGAAGCTCAGTTCAAAAGCAGGATTTGGATCCGTTGACAACAGATTTTTGTCTGGCCTATTTGTGCTGAGGTTTGCTTCAAGGGTTTAACAGAACATCAGCATCAAAGCGCTTTTAGAGAAATTTCTTGCTTCATTGAATGCAAATAGTGTTCAGTACTGGGGTTAATCTCACGAAAACCTGTCAAGAACATGTCAGGGTCATTTTTAACCCATAAATGTGATGAAAATAATCATAAATTAGATTTTTCATAATGAAAGTAAGTTTATTTTAGTTTTTAGATTAAGTAAAGGTTTGTAAAATTGTGTGTGTGTGTGTGTATATATATATATATATATATATATATATATATATATATATATATATAAACATTTTTTTAATTAATTTTCATTGAATCTCATAATCATCAAAATACTGACAAGAATTATGTGTGGAGAAAGTCAATTAAATAAAATAAAAAAAAATTAAAAACAGCTATAGTAAAAAACAGTACAACAAAAATATAATAGAAATACTGAAATATTAGATATATAGATTACATGTTAATTTTAGTTGATCATTTTAATTCGAAATTTAGGTAATTTGCATGTTCATTTTTAACTAAAAAATTTGTCAAGGTCATATGTAACCAGTGTGTGTGTGTGTGTGTGTGTGTGTGTGTGTGTATATATATATATATATATATATATATATATATATATATATATATATATATATATATATATATATATATATGTAACGATAGGAAACTCCATATACATTGGGAAGAAGGAGGTGGGAACCGGCGCACAATAAAAACATTTTAATATTCAAAAATAAACACAAAACAGCGCACCAGCCCCTCACGGACGACTGGTGAGCATAAATAAAAACCAAAACATAAAATAATGTCCCAGGCCTGGTCCTCTCTCGTCCTTCACGGTCGTCGCTCCAGTCTTATATCCTTCCATCTCCTACGTGGGACTCGATATCGGCGGTGGGGCGCAGGTGCAGCTCATCTTCAATCACTACACCTGGCCTCACTCCTCGTTCCCACGCCTCTTGGCCCCGCCCCACTCGCCACATACCCCCCATTGCCCCTCGCAGGCCGGGGGGTACCCTCGAGACTGCGCTCTGGGCCGCTCACGGGGACCTACGGGAACCTGGGGGTAGGACAGACGAGGCAAGAGAAAAGGAGATGGAAGGAGGAGCGACAGAGGGGAGAGAGGGGAGAAAAAAAAAAAAATCTGGTTCCCAGACGCACTGCTGCTCGGCCCTCCACCAGCTGGGTGATCTCCTCCGCAGTGCCTGGCGGTGGCACTGGACGGCCCTCGGCAGACGGTGCGACACTCCTCCGCCACCCGATGGACAGCGACGGCTCCTCCGGTTTTGGGCAGCGGCAGGAGTCCCCCGTTCCCTGCCCCTCCGGATTCCATCGCGGAGGCAGCAGGCTCCGGCCCCCTGGCGAACGGCGCCGACTCCTCCGCTCCCTCACGGACGGCAGCCGCCCCTCCATATCGTGGGCGGCCGGCAGCGAGCTCGCCCGTCCCCGGCAACTCGCTCCAGCCCACCGCCTCAAGCGTCCCTGGCGGCACACTCCTCGCCAGCTCGAGGGCACCGCGGATTCACCACAGCGGCGAGGGATCTTCAGCAGCGCGTCCCTCCTTCTCCCGGGTTTCAGCACCACTGTAACGATAGGAAACTCCATATACATCGGGAAGAAGGAGGCGGGAACCGGCGCACAATCAAAATATTTTAATATTCAAAAATAAACACAAAACAGCGCACCAGCCCCTCACGGACGACTGGTGCGCATAATTAAAAACCCAAACATAAAATAATGTCCCAGGCCTGGTCCTCTCTCGTCCTTCAAGGTCGTCGCTCTAGTCTTATATCCTTCCATCTCCTACGTGGGACTCGATATCGGCGGTGGGTCGCAGGTGCAGCTCATCTTCAATCACTACACCTGGCCTCACTCCTCGTTCCCACGCCTCTCGGCCCCGCCCCACTCGCCACATATATATATATATATATATATATATATATATATATATATATATATATATATATAAAAGAGAAGTGAAGAAGTGAACACACCGTAAACACACACCCGGAGCAGTGGGGAACATCTGGGGGTTCAGTGTCTTGCTCAGGGGCACTTCAGCAATGGTTATTGAGGGTGGAAGAGCGCTGTTCATCAACCCCCCCAAAGTGTTCCAGGAAGATATCCCCCACACCAGCACCAGCAGCCTGAACCGTTGAGACAAGGCAGTATGGATCCATGCATTCATGTTCTTTACGCCATACGTTCTTTTCTGACCCTACCATCTGAATGTCGCAGAAAATCGATACTCATCAGACCAGGCAACATTTTTCCAATCTTCTATTGTCCAATTTTGGTGAGCCTTTTTGAGTTACTGTTGGCTTTCTATCACCTCTAACCAGTCTGCCCATTCTCCTCTGACCTTTGACATCAACAAGGCATTTTCATCCACACAACTGCTGCTCACTGGATAATTTCTGTTTTTCTGACCATTCTCTGTAAACCACAGAGATGGTTGTATGTGAAAATCCCAGTAGATCATCAGTTTTTGAAATACCATTCCACATTCAAAGTCACTTAAATCCCCATACTTCTCCATTGTGATGCTCCATTTGAACTTCAGCAAGTCGTCTTCACCACATCTAGATGTCTAAATGGATGGAGTTGCTGCCATGTGATTGGCTGATTAGGTGTACCTAATAAAGTGGCCGTTGAGTGTATATCATAAAATATTTTTATATATTTTAACCATTTATTTAATTTTGTTTTTATAAAACTGATATTCTGGATTTTTTTGCAATGTGTATACTCTGTTTGTTTTTTGTTTTTTTGGAAAGCATAGATAATATCTTTTAGTCACTGTACCATGTGGCTCAAGTGCTAAGAGGTGTGATAGAATATTCACAGGCGTCTGCTGGAAGAAGGGTGCAGTGTTGGGCATGCTGTCTATTTCTATTTCCGAGCCCTGCTGTGTCCTTGTTGTCTGAAGGTCATGCGGCTGTTCCTCTGTCTTATCTCTCCTCATCACATCTACTTCAGCCCTGCCGCTGTGAAACTGAAGTGAAGGATGTCCTTCAGTGACCATTTTGTTTCCTGAACCTGTTCATGATTTAAAAGCTTGCATGTCGTGCATTTATGTGTATGGTGCTAATGCATGCGTTTCCATTTCCATAGGAGTGTGTGCATCTGTGTGTGTTGCTGATGGAAGGTGTTCTCTGATTCATGAATGACAGCAAACTTTTCAGGATAGTCATCAGGGACCCAGCTGTCGGACGCCCAGTAGGCCGTAATGATTTTCTCTTAGGCTGCAGTGAGACAGGACAGCAGCGTCAGACAGATAGGGATTCAGAGGGTCAGCATCATGACCCCTGCTGTTATCAGAGAGTGATGCCTGGCATGTATTTTTAGCTTCTAGAGTTTGCCCTCCACTGAGTCTCTGGCAGTGGCACTAAGTGATATCTGAAGTGTAAGCATTTAGGCCGCTCTCGTCTTAAACAAATTGATGTGTGCTGATTTTGCTGATGGGGTGTTTTTATCTTAACTGGTCCTCTGATCTGCTAAGATTGGCACACTAATATGCAAGCTATCGATTGAGCACCGCTACAGTCTCAACTTATTTGGTTTAATGTTGTTTACTTATAAAAGCCATTCAACTCGGCATGTCGAATAAGATTGCTTAATAGTGATCGACTGATAGGAGTTTTCCAATAACCAAGGCTGATATTTAGAGTGCAGTGTGGCCCGATGACCAGAATAATGCATTGAAATGATGCTAAAATTTCTAGAATTAAAACACTGTGATTTAATACATTTGATATAATATTCAAAAAAAAAAAAAAAAACAGTACTGTAATGTATGTGATGGTCCTTTAAATCAACAGGCCAAATGTAATAATATAAATATAAAGGTAATTTAATTTTATATTTGTTTATTTTATTTTATAAATAAATGTATTTATTTTTAATGAACAGGATCATTTTCTTCACTATACATTGCTGTTGTAAAAATAGTGGAAAATATGCGATGATCCTTTAAATGAATAATAATGATGATATTTTATTTTATTTTAAAGACTCAAACATTTCATGTGAAATTCACTGAACTACCACTGCATTGGACTTCATTTAGGAATGTAAACCGTAAAATACCCTAAACCTTACTAAAACACTTTGATTGAATGACTTGGGGATAAACTGTTCTTTTAGCCTTTATTTACTGGTTTATGTTTATTTGTACTCTGTGTGTTTGTGTTTCTACCTAGCCTGCAGTGTCTGTTCCACATCGGATTCGCTCAGCAAGCCGTGCCAGTCGGGAAGGGAAGACTCTGTCAGAGATTAACTGTGAGTGTTTGTTGGATTTCTCCCCTGGGCAGACCTGACAGGTGCTCCTGCTCTCCTGAGCATGCCTGAATGAATTTCTCAGCCTCAGTTCTTCAGTGAATAAATCTGTCTGCAGGAGTAGACCAGAAATTCTCTCCTATGATCTGTCTGTCAGTATCTGCTGGGTGATTTTTATTTTTTTGTATTCTGTATCATGCCCACCAGACATGTATGCTGACTTAAAGTAATGTGTGGTTTTGAGTGAACATGCCAGCATGAAATGATGACTTAAAGTTCAGCCTTCAAACACCAGTTAAATCAGTGAACTGACTGATTGTTTAAATAAAAGTAAAGTTTGCCCCCAAAAGATATTTTATCAGCATTTACTCACCCTCATGTCATTATAAACCCACGTGCTAATATATTTCTGTGCAATACAGTAAAAGTAAGACTGTTCTTTTAATAATGTTTTTGTTTTCTTTCAGTCGGTCAGGTGAAGTTTGACCCTCCTATAACAACAGAGACAAAACCACATCATGAACCGGTGAGCACCATCATTGTCCTGCTGTTTGTTTTGGGATTTTCTGTGATTGCAAACAATTATGTCAGATCAACCAATCAGACTACACTTAGGTATAATTCACCCAAAATTTTAATTCTGTCTTTTTTTTATTTATTACTCAACCTCATGTCATTCCAAACCTGTCAGACCTTCCTTCAACTTCGGAACAGAAATTAAAATATTTTTACTGAAAACCGAGTGCTTTCTGACCCTGCATAGACAGCAACTCAACAGAAACATTCAAGGCCTAGAAAGGTAGTGAAGACATCATTAAAATAGTCCATAAGTGTGACATCCGTGGTTCAGCCATGTTTTGAAGCTAAGTGAAACACTTTTATGCACAAAAAAAGAAAATATGAAAAACTGTCATCACATGGTCTATTTTAACAATGTCCTTAACGCCTTTGTGGGCTTTAAACATGATAGTTGCATTGCTGTCTATGGAGAATCAAAGAACTCTGGGATTTCATCAAAAATATCTTAATCTATGTTCCAAAGATGAACAGAGGTCTTACGGGTTTGGAACGATATGAGGTTGAGTAATGAATGAAATTTTTGAGTGAACTATCTCTTTAACCCTTTGCTTTAGATCATTACATCATACTGGCTCTGTTCCAAAACCTAGTGAGGAATCTCAAAAAAATTTAAACCTCTACAAAGGCAGAAACCTAGTGTGCTCACAACTGATTTTTAATAGCGTTTGGGGTTAGCGTGTTGCTAAGCTAACAGTGTGATTAAAAACCAACAACACTAATAAATATTGTCGATTCACATACTTTTATAGATTCATTTGAGTACTAAATAAATACATATTTTATATATAATCTAAACAAAATTGCCTTGTCACCATATTGTATGTTTCGTTGCATTCTGGGATTGGCTTCTAAATGTGATGTTGCCTTAGAATTAGCTCTCTTAGTATGTTCTCAAAATTAGGATTCTTACCTTTAATGACAGCCTTTTTTCTGGAGAGTGTCTATGATCCCTCCATAGGAAGCTAACTAGGTTTTGGAACAGAGCAACTGTGGAACCACCCAGTCATGTCAAGCTTAATTTGAAATCACACTGCCTGTCTATAGCCATTTACAGTGCTCATAACTTTGTATAGCAAACACTTCCAAATGATTTTTCCTATAAGCTGACACTTCCTGTTATGTAACACTTTCCTTGTGTACACCTCAATCCCAGCTCGTCTTCTGACAGCGGCTTGTTTTCTCTAACACCATGTTTGACTGTTGTGCATTTGAGACGTCTGTCTCGCACTCTCACCACCGCGATAATTGAAAGGTTAGATGCAGCTTTCTGTGGCATCTAATCAATAAGACCTCCTTTAAGCGCTGCAGAAAAATGCAGCGTTGACTCATCTTTGTCTCATTTGAGCACTCAGACTTTCTCATGTTGTAACTGGATTTGTCATCCTTTTATAAACCAGATCATTTTTAAACAGCAGGACATCAAATTAATGCTGATTCCCATTGTAGCCTCATGCTTATGATGTCATCTTCTGTATAGGACCCCACATCTGAAGAACCCCCCACGCTTTGATTTTCTTTGTATTTTCTGGATTCACATCACGTTGCCCTACTGTTTCTAAAGAAGCAGTACATAATTGCTGCAACTAGCGGGTCTTTTGTCACAACCGCCAACTTAAGCAATAAACAAAATTTGTACAGATTTGCAACACATTTAAAACACTCCTATGTATTTACATTACATTACATTTTTCCAAAGCGACTTGCAAATGAGGACAATGGAAGCAATCAAAATCAACAAAAGAGCAAAGATACATAAGTGCTATAACAAGACTCAGTTAGCTTAATACAGTTCACATAGCAAGGGCTTTTTAAATAATATAATAAATAAAAAGAAAACATAGAATAGAAAAAGAATAGAGCAAGCTAGTGTTAGTTGTTTTTTATTATATATGTGTGTATGTAGTTTGAAGGCTGCATTTGTTTAATCAAAAATACACTAAAGATAGTTATATTGTGGTTTTGTAATATAATAGTAGTAGTAGTATTACTATTTAAATAACTTTTCTATTTTAGCATATTTTAAATGTCATTTATTCCTGTGATGACAAAGCTGAATATCCGGCATTCATTACTCCTGTCCTCTGAGCCAATGATAATTTTTTGGAGATTCTTTGATCAATATAATGAAACAAACTATTTATAGTAAAGGTGTTTACTGTCACTTTTGATTAATTGAATGCATCCTTTCTGAATAAAAGTATAAATTTCTTGAAATAATGTGTGTGTGTATATGTATGTATGTATCTATATGTAAAGAGTTCAGATGCAAAAGCCTCTATGTGCCATCTGAAATTGTCTTCTAGAATTATTTTTTGAACATTTTTATCGCCTCCTGTAATTATGTCCAGTTATTTCACTTGAATTGCTTAGAAAAGGACCTATGCATTGCCATTAGAGTGAAATTACTGAACCTAAACACAGGAACCTGAATAAAATGTTAATTTTAGATGAAAATCAAAACGAAAGCATCTGAACTCTTCATATATATTTGTGTGTGTGTGTGTATGTATATATATGTATGTATGTATGTATACAGTCGTGGCCAAAAATATCGGCACCCTTGGTAAATATGACCAAAGAAAGCTGTGAAAATTCATCTGCATTGTTAATCCCTTTGATCTTTTATTTAAAAAATTCACAAAAAAAGTATACTTTCATTGGATAATAAGAATTTAAAACAGGGAGGAATACCATTATGAAATAAAGGTTTTTCTAAAATACTCATTGGAGACCATTATTGGCCCCCCTAGAAATTCTTATGAAGTATATTCCCATTCATATTCACAATTTTGAGCACTCCAGCGTGATTATAAACATGAAATTATCCAGCAATGGCTACTTGTTTCACAGAATTATAAAGAGGAAGGAAACAATGCCCAAATTCCCTTAATCATCCATCACAATGAGAAAAACCAAAGAATATATATTCTGATATGCAGCAAAAGATAATTGAGCTTCACAAATTGGTGAAGTGGCTTTAAGAAAAGAGTTAGAGCAGTGAAAATTACCATTTCCACCACCAGGGCAATAATTAAGAATTTTCAATCAACATAAAATGTTACGAATCTGCCTGGAAGAGGATGTGTGTCTATATCGTCCTAATGCACGATGAGACTTAGAGTTTGAGTGGCTAAAGACTCTCCAAGGACCACAGCTGGAGAATTGCAGAAAATAGTTTAATAATTAATAGTTAATAGTAAATAGTTTAATAGTTAAAAATTTTCACAAAGAACCTACATCCCCACATATTGTTTGAGAGGGTTTCAAGAAAAATGATCCTAGCTCATCCAAAAACAAACTAAAGCATATTCAGTTATCAGACACGACTGGAACTTCAAATGGGTCTGGCTTCTATGGTCAGATGAAACTAAAAAAAGAGCTTTTTAGCAGCAAACACTCAAGATGGGTTTGGCGAACACAGAGATGAAAAGATAAAAAGTGAAATATACAGCTGTATTTTTGATGTCGTGGGCCTATATTTCTGTTGGAGGTCCTGGACATCTTGTTTAGACACATGGCATCATCATGGATTCTATCAAATACCAACAGATAAAAAATCTGACATTGATCTTAAAAAAAAAAAAATGGCTCACTGGGCACAAAATCAAGCTTCTAGTATGGCCATTCCAGTCCTCTGACCTGAACCCTATAGAAAATGAGTGTGGTGAACTGAAGAGAAGAAGCACCAACACGGAGCTGAGAATCTAAAGGGCCTGGGGTGATTCTGGATGAAGGAATAATCTCTGATCTCTTGTCAGGTGTTCTCTAACCTCATCAAGCATTATAGGAGAAAATTTAGACCTGTTAAACTGGCAAATGGAGGTTTCAAAAAGTATTGAATAAAAGGGGGCCATTAATTGTGGTCAGTGTGTATTAGAGAAAAACATTTATTTCATAATGATATTTCCCCCCATTTTTAATTCTCATTATCCAATGAAAGGATATATTTTTGTGAATATTTTTTTAATTTAAATAAAAAATCTAAAGGATTAACAATGCAGATTAATTTTCACAGCCTTCTTTGATCATATTTACTAAGGGGGCTGATATTTTTGGCCACAGCTGTATATATTAGGGCTGGTAAGCGATTAAATTTTAACTAATTAGTTACATGATGTGGTGATTAATTAATCTAATTTATTACATACTGTATACTCTTTTGGACCATGTGAGTAAATGATGACAGAATTGTCATTTTTGGTTGGGTGAACTATAACTTTAATAATTTATTTTCTTAATTTTATTACTATGAAAATATTAAATAATTTAATTTATTCATTCATTTGATTCGTTCAAATGACTTATTAATTTAGAAGTGAAATAAATGGTTCTTTATGAATGGTTCATTGAATCATTAGGCTTGTTCGACTTGAGGCGGGTCATCACCATCAGACCGATCAGTGTGTGATATCAAAGAACCGCAAGAGCTTTAGAGAGCACACGGCTACTTGTGGTTTTGAATCGCTCTCGTGGTACTTTGATGTCATACACCGATCGATCGTGCATCGCCACTTCAAATCCAACGCAACTATGGCCAATGGTTCAACGAGCCAAATGATTCACCCAATTCGTTCAAAACGTGGATTTAGAAATGAAATGCCGCTGTGGGTTGCTCAAAGATGACCAGTTCTGATCTGTCTTTATATTTTGGTTGGAAAAAATTGAGCAAAACAGACAACATTGTGTCTAAAATAACACAATATTAACTTCTTAATGAACTGTTGTATAAGATGAGTAACTTCTCACATTTGCACTCGTGTGATATTGCACTTAGCCTACAGCTCGTGTGATATTTCTTAACCATGTGATGTAAATATCACAAAATTTCAAACGGGCATTTTGCCCATACAGTACCTTGATTTTGAGGGATATTCTCTAGGCTCCATCATGCAGTAAGTTGTTGCTCTGCCTCATATTAGAACTGTCATCAATCGACTGTATGAAATGGCAGATGATCCACATAGGACTGGGGTGGGGCAAGTGCGTTAAATGCGTTAATAATTTTAACACATTATTTTTCTCCATAATTAATTAATCTAATTAATATGTTAAATTACCAGCCCTAATATATATATATGTGTGTGTGTGTGTGTGTGTGTGTGTGTGTCTGTGTGTGTGTGACCCAAAGAGTACTAACTAATCATTAACATAAAGAGTAACAATTGCTTACTTAACATGGCAATAGAGGAGAGCAGAATTATGATCTCTGTAACTCTACAGTATTTGGGTAGCCCTTGTGATCATGGTACCACAACACCACTTTTCGGCAATTATGTACTGTCTCTTTAACACATAGGCCTGTTTAAACACCTGTTGAATTCAAGTGGGCATGGCCTTTGGAAACACCTCTTCACCTCAACCGCCCATAACTCATTGATTTTTGTTTCTGTAAAACCACGTGGGCATCACATTTGTGTGTGTAATTAACCAAAGTTTCTTGGTCCTTCTACTAAACAGCCCGACACTGATGATTTTTTGGACTGTGCCGAAGAAATATACTACACTGCAAGATCTAATCTGGTATTTTTTTTGTGTATTTTACTCTTTAATCTTCTTTTTTTTTAGCATCCTGTCTGCTTAGCAACGCTTGTGTAGTGTACTCATCCTCCCATATGTGACTTTAATCTCTTTTGTTCATTGCATCGCAATTAATTTCGCAATTAATTATTTAGATCATGGCAGTCTGTCTTTTCATCTTGCCTGTATATAATATTAGTGTTATTGCCTCTGTCTGTCACGCCAAATCTCTGTGCTGGATCATTTGTTTAGGTATTTCAGCCTCTAGCTTCATTTCAAGACATATTTCTCAAAGTCGATATGTCGCTGCACTTTTCAGTAATCAAAAGCACTTTGAAATTGCAAAGCAAAGCATTTTATGTAGTCGAGGCCTCCGAGGGGCTTTATTTTTAGGGCTTGTCACAATCAGACACATCTTAAAGTGAGCGAGAGTGAATGGAGAGAGATTAGGGTTAGACAGACGGAATGGATGTTGAGTGGGACGGAGAAGGGGAGCGAATGGGGAAAAAACAAGAAAAGAAAGAGGCAAAATAAAGAGTCTGAAGTGCCTGTGCATGTCCCACAGGGATGGTTAAACCAAAGTGCTCTGCAGGTCTGTGAGTGGAGGGGAAAACATTGCCTCAGCAAGTAACGCTTTGCGCAACAACTGTTTGAGGCATCAGCTAATTCTCCAGCAGAGAAACAACCCCAATGTTCCCTTCCAAAACCAATTTATTGTGAACAACTGCAGTACTAAACAATAGTTGGTTACTGAATTCCAATTGGCTTTCTTTCTTACCTATATTTGCATACTGAATTGTTATTTGTCTTTGTTTGCATCT
>NC_068406.1:13940061-13966088 GCF_023724105.1 Carassius gibelio
TGCATGAGAGCGCCCTCCGGCTTCGAGTATGAATGAAACATGCACTGCATGAGTGTTCACAGCTCCGTAATTTACATTTACACTTGAGCATTTAGCAGACTACAGTGCATTCAGGCTATACATTTTATTATTTCTTTTTTTAACCAATATGTGTGTTCCGTGTGAACCCATGCCCTTTTGCGCTCCTAGTGCAATGCTCTATCACTGAGCCACAGGAACAGTGGGAGAGCATAATGTTCACATCATTTCATTTTGGATATCAATAAATCGTCCAGTCATACATATAGACTATATTGTTTCTTCACCCATGTACACACACATCCAAAGCATGCACACAGAAAAAGTGTTTTTAAATGCATCTGATTGACAGATATATCATGGTTGATCTATCAAGCCAGATGCACGTAAAAATGCATGTGCTCTTATTTCATTGTTGTTTTAATGTTGAGGTTATTATAGCTTTGCACATTTAGTTTAACTGCACTGTTAATGAGGGCAATTTTTACCATTCAACTGTGTGCATGTATTTTAGACACTTACATTGTTCTTGCTCCATCTATGCAATAATTCAATCAACCGAGTTTCTATTTATTTATACAGCTGTGTGCTCTGGTAATATCAAGGGTATGACCCCTTTCAGGAGCTGACAACATTATGATTTAAAATCAGAGCATAGCTCACATTTACTAAAATACTGAAACCCTAACAATGCTGATTCAAAACGCCAACGCCAGTGATAGACACTCAAAGCAAAGGCAAAGCGCAGTTTAAACTCCTCGCCCCCATGGCTGAACTGGAAGTTTTGATTGGTTTTGCACCCCAGTCAGACCTATCTGTTATTGGCTGAAACACAAGGCTCCACCCCAGCATGCAAGGTTGAACACTTTAGTTTTATTCTACTCAAGTTAAAGTATACAGTTTTACAAATGTAAAAATGTATTTAAGTTCTGTAACAAAATTATTTGTAATTAGTTACTTTCCACCTCTAATATGTAGATTTAGAATATGTTCAAGCAGAATATGTGCTTTATAATTACTAATAAACAGCCAATATGTTATTAATATATATGCTAATAAACAACTAGTTAATATTGAGAACTGGTCTGCACACACACACACACACCGCTTTATGCCAATTCCTTTTTTAACTGATCTTTTAAGGATGCTTGTTGATTTATTTTTATTTATTTTTTGTGGATACATGACGACATGTACGAGTGTACTGATGTAGCATAACACACCATATTAATATTTCAATATTTCAGTTGATCATAAGGAATTTGCTTTGGGGTACCTTCATATGGTGTTGAAAATAAGAATGACTTTCAGCAACGTAGCAATTCAAAATGAATGCACATTGAGATATTAAATAAACTCCCTTTTTGAATGCCCGAGGCGACCATTAGGCCAGTTACACTTTCTACATTTTCTGTCATGCTGTCAGTTTGAAATAGTCAACTAAATGGCTTTTCCCCTGACTGACTCTGACCTCAGTATAAACACAAACACACACTCAAAACAGTCCGTTTTTTTATGTCTTTGACATCGACGCTCTTTTGGAAAGGGATCACTCTTCTCTCTACAAAGCTATTCTAAAGCCTGTGAGAATTGGGAATTGCAAGCCCCTGAGCCAAAACATCAAAACAGAGCAGAAGTCAAGGCAAAGTTCATTTACCAGGGAGAAAGAGAAAGCAGAGGAACGCCAGGGCTCTGTATAATGTTTTTGTTGTGTTTCTTGACTCCAGTCAAGACTTAAGGTGCTAAAGTTCTCTCCTCTGGTAAATCACAGTCAAGCAGGCAAAAAGTGCCGTTTATTGACATTGCCGTTAGCTATGGGCAGTTAAGCACAGCCTTTTCCTAAAGTAATTCTGAAATTAATATCTAAGCGGTAGGGTGGTTGTGGTGCTTCACTTTGTTTCAGTTTTTCCTTTTTTAGTAAGCTACTAATGATCTTTGATAGCTGTGAGATGAGTTTGTACAAATATTTTAACAGACTGGACAAAAATGGATCAAAGCATTAAGTCTTCTTGTGAATATAAATGTATCTGCAAAACAAAAGTCTAAGTTAATGTGGTCTGCATATATTAGAGCTGTAGTTATGGCTTGGACAATAGCAATGATGGCATCAAGATTGTGCATGTTTACAGGTGCATTTACCCTGACAATCAGCTGACAATGGCTCGGGTCAAATTCTGTCGGGCTCGGGCCCTGTCGGGCCTAACTGTTAAGGCCCAACAGGGCCCGAGCCCCGACAAGTACATTTTGATTGACAGCTTTTTAAAAATCCGAGCCAGTTTACAGCCCGACATTATTCAAATGTGCACACACACACAGCTCCTTGACTTTTGTCAAGAATGAGCCATTTATACCTGTTTCAACCTAATTTATTCATGACTAACGTAGGCTATAGGCCACTTGAAAGTTAGAACAAAGAAATAAAATAAGCCCTCTATGACATCGTAAAATTTCAGCACTCTAAATAGACATAAGCATGCACTTAGCCTATAAATAGACCAGCGTGCCAATGAAAATGAGTCTTTCTTAACAAATTAAATTGAGATAAATTCTAAATTAAAATGTTTATTTGTCAATGATGAAATTAAGATTAAGGCTCCGCTGGATTTGCTTCACCACTTCTCTCCACAGTCCAGCCACAACGCGTGTTTTTTTGCATTTCACACAACCCACCTGCTCATTATTCTCATTATGCACATGGTCAACACTTTTCCACACCTCAGACTTTGCTTTAGTTGCTGGTGCAACCAAAACGTAATCGCCAGAGGCAAGCCTGCATTTCATCTCTTCAGCATCCATTTTTTGCATCTTTCTCGCTCTAATTGAAACTCATCACATGACCGTTTACTAAGTTAAACGTCGGGTCCCGTCAGGTTCAGGCAAAGATCTTCAGTTCTATCATATATACTACTGTTCAAAAGTTTGGATTCAGTATTTTAATAAAGAAATTAATAATTTTATTTAACAATGGATTTTGAACAGCATGATGTATGAAAATATTTCTGCTTCAAACAAATGCAGGTCTTTTGAGCTTGAATGGTAAGTTTTCAACATTTGATAATAATAGGAAATATTTAAAATTGTCATGAGACACTGAAGCCCGGAGTAATGGCTGGAATCACAGGAATAAATAAATAAATTACATTTTAAAAGCTTCTGAAAGCGTCCATTTTTTATTACATTTTTGGTGTTGTTTATTATTTACATCTGTTTATTTGTTTGTTTGTTTTTTGTTTGTATATGTGATCTCCAGCCCTCAAGGACTTTTAGCCTTGTTAACTCAAGTCATCAAGGTTACTGTCAGCTGATTGTCAGGGTTAGTGCACCTGTAAACATGCACAATCTTGACGCCATCATGGCTATTGTCCAGGTAATTAGCAGGGAAGCATATGTTATTCTGTCAGAAAACAGTGAAGGTTATACGTCCGTACCATTTGAAGGAAATAGGCATATATCTATTTGACCATGCAGGGTGACAAGGTCCATTATAATTATCTAAGTGCTTACACCACCAGAATAGTGCTTCTGATGCACAGTAAGACAGCACAAGCCTGTCTTCACTGATAATTGCAAGCTTACGTATGAAGTTCACAAGTACACATCCGTCCAATACAGTTATTTGATTTAAGGCTGATTCACACGGCAGGATAATTAGACCGATTTTAGCCCTGATTCACCCCTTCCGACAATCTTAGGATGCTCCGATTATCGTAAAATAATCTGATCAAATATTCCTGCCGTGTGTGGTGTGTTAAGACCGCTCTCCTCTGCTCGGAAGAATGTCGGGACCGCTCCGATCTCAAATCGGGGATATCCTACATGTTGGATTTATCTGGCCTGATTTCGTCTCATGTGTGGTGTCCCCTGAGGACTGTGGCGTGTAGCCAATCAGAAAGCGAGGTGACGAGGCGGTGAGGAAGTACCGGGAAACAAAATCAAAACAGCCGGCGTATATAATATAACAAATACAAATAAAGTCGATGGGCATAACTGCATCCACAACTGCAGTCCACCAGAGTACATGGAAACGAATATATGAACGTTTATTTCAATGGATATTAATCTGTGTAGTACGTATTAACATTTATACGAGATAAAACTACAACTAACTCCATATCATGATGTAGCAAGTATAGTCCATGCTCGCGTTGTCTCCACCTCTTTGACCATCGCCTTTTCTTGTTTTTCTTATGTTTTATTTCCATTAAAAACAAAGCACAAACTATGGCCACTGCATCCTCTTCGTCCGCCATGATTGTTTACTCTGAAGTCACGTTTGATCTCGAGGGATTTTGCAAGATTTCCCGTCTGACCTGGGAATGCTCTGGAGTCAAATCGGTTCGTGTGTGATGTGTTGATATTGCCGTGTGCCTGCACACCACACACTGAACGACCAAAACTGTTAGACCCGTGATTTTTTTATTGCCGTGTGTGGGGTCTCTCAGGTTTGGAAAATCGGCCGACAATTTTAAAATAGTCCCGTGTGATCCAGGCCTTACTGTGCTAAAAGTTCAGTTTTGTAGCTATGACCACAAAAATTTAATTTGTAAATCTTGATGTCAGTCTAACTATAGATAAAAGTCAAAGCATGGTATAGATTAGATTAGATTAGATTCAACTTTATTGTCACTGCACATGTAGGTACAAGGCAACGAAATGCAGTTAGCATCTAACCAGAAGTGCAATAAGCAGTAAGTACAGAATAAAGGTCTATAATATGTACAATAACTATACAGGTAAGTATTATGGACATAATTTACAGATATTAAATACTATAAGCACGATATACAGATAGGTGTACTATGAACATACTATACAGATGGATTATGTAAAAGTGTATGTACACTATAGGCAGAACTATGAACATAATTTACAGTATTGCAATGGAGAGTAAAGTGCATAGAAAATATTACAATGTTACACCCCTTCCGACAATCGGAAGGGGTGTAACAAACACAAGTGTAGTTTTGTCATCAGTAAATGCTTTTATCTTATGTCATTTGGAGTATACCTGTTAGAGAGACAATGGTATAAAGAATTTAAACTCTGGAGCAACATCATGTTAAGTGCCTTGCTCAAGGGTACACTAATTAGGTTAAAAAAAAACAGCAAACTTTTCTAACAATATGTCTTTACTATCTTACTTTACTACATCCTTGCTGAATAAAAGTATTCATTCATTACTGATCCTTATACAGTGTACTGTATGTAGTGCAGTAAATTGATTTTTTTTATTTTTCTGAAATGTATCACAATTAATCCCACATAACATTAAATTGACATTAACAATCTTCAAATGAATGTAGAAGCAATAGTATTTATATATTGGTTTTTGTATTTATTAAATGGCATCTTTATGACCGAAGGCCAATATCACTGATACCAGTCATGTCTTTATGAAATCTTATTTGTAATAATATTTAACCATTTACTATGGCCATTCAGTAATACAGAATAACTGAGAGCTATCAATTTAAACACGTGTAAGTCTTAGCTAAAAAATAACTAATTTACGTGAACCTAAAACATTCCTTACATAAAACCATTATAATAAATGTCATATTTAGCTACCTGTGCCCTTAGCAAGTAGAAAATATATAGAAATTCAAAGAAAATATAAGTTATAAAACACTCAATTCAAAATGAAATATAGATGAATCCTTAAAACTACAGAAGTTATTGATTTCCTCTTTTTTTCTTTCTTTGATTATCAGACATCACAGAAGCTGGGTTATTATTATTTTATTTATTTTTTGGCTGCAATTAACTTTAAGAGCTGCTGCTGCTGAACATGATCTGACATGCACCGTATTTTCTCACAGCTCTACCTTTTCTGACCCACTTCAGTTCTTAAAGTCTCTACTAATGAGTTGACGGGTTGATTTTGGTGTGTTAGATGAGGGAGATAGAGCTGGGGAGATTCAGGACAGTTTTGAAACTACTGCATTTCAAAGACATCAGGCTCATATACTGTAGAACAAATACATGCATGCAGTTTTAAAGCAGCTTTAAACGCCTTTTTGGTAACTTCATGACTTAACTGACGACAATACACTGTGCAGAGCCATGTTTGAGCATGTGATTGAAGAGCATGTGCTATGATCAAATTATAACGGCTCACAGTACAGGAAAATTCATTTTTACTGCATTCATTTTCATCTGACCACGCTATTAAAGCTCCTTGTCACCTGTACCATTTCCGCTTTCATTTGACTAGCACCATTTTTTTTTACTTCCTAAAAATATTGAGATGGAACATTCATTGTTGCATTTTTGCAAAAAAAAAAAAAAAATGTATATATGTATGCAAGTTAATTGGCTACTGTTTTATGTATTTTTAACCATTATTTAGTAAATGTATAAATCATTGGGTCTATGAAGGTTAACCACTACACCACACACACCAATAGCTTACTTTAAATAGCCAGAGTTTCCTCTAGTGTTTGTTTCTCCCTCGATTTAATATAATGACAAAAAGAACAATCTTTTCACATGCTACAATATCTATGTTTAGATATAAACATACTTTTAGAGCTACTCCCCTCTATTTTCTAGTTCTCTACATCTGTGTGCAGCATGTGTTGATTCCTCTGTCCCCACCATGTGGTGAGCGGGGAAGGTGCTATCTATCCTCGGCACACAGCACTGCAGATAGAACATCCTTCACTGATAACAGGTGCACAGGTGGCGGTGCTTTTTAACTACCTTGCTGTATTTTCATTCCTGTCTGGATGTGTGTGTGTGTGTGTGTGTGTGTGTGTGTGTACTTGACTAGGGGTTTAGGGTTCATACGTGTTATCTATCAATTATTCATATGCAGGGGAAATAGCTTTGGGGTCATGTTTACAGGATGGTTTTTCCATGTTTGCAGTGAGACAGAACAAACCCTAAACCTTTGTGGCGTTATTGGATACAGATATGAAGCGCATAGCTGAAAGAATATAATTTTTAGAGGTGTCGAATTTGTGGTTTGCACATTTCTGCTGATTTGTCGATCTACAGTGAATGTTGCACATGTGTGTATGTCTCATCTTTGCTAGCTTCTCATCTACACGCAGGAATCTCCCACCTCAAAGAGATCCTGGCAGATTGTACGAGAGCATCTCTGTCCCTATGGGACCAGGCATTGATGTGTGAGGCGGATGTCCAGCCCATGCCTGCAAATCCAGACAGGTGTGCTTGGAATCAGAGCAAAGACCTCTGCCTTCTAGCCCCGAGCAAGAAGATGGCCCTGGGGTATAAATCTCTACTTGAGTGACCTCTCTCCTCTGAGTCTAACTGAAAGCCCCTCGATGTAAGGAGAGAGTCTAATAAGAGAACAAAGACATGGAGAGGCTCGGACAGCATACTGATCAGTGATATGTGCCATATGAACCGTATGGCCCGGGTGCGTGTGCACGTGTCGCTCATTAACTCGTACTCGTGCATGTAGTGCAACTATGATCTGACCATTACTTTCCATGGAAACAGCACATGTCTGCTAAAGCAATGTTTGCCTTTCAAAGACAAAACATCTGAACAGTACCATCATTTTAAAGCAGTGTTGATGCCTCACAGCCGCCTAAAAACACCAGCTTTATACCTCAGCCAGGGTTACTGTAGTTGTGAATTGTAGTAACTCTTTAGTTTAGGGACCAATTGTCACTATTAACTTTTATTTTATTTTATATTACTAGAATATTAGCTGTTTAATAGTGCTAACAAAGCACTTCTTAACAGTGTTGGCGGTAACATATTTTTACAAGTTACGGAAGTTACTAGTAAAGTAACGCATTACTTTTTAATTTAGTGAGAAATTTCAGAGTTACTTTTTCAGAGAAGTAACTCAGGTTACTTTGTTTCCATGTATTGACTGACAGCTCTTGTGTTGCCATGTTGAGAGAAATCGGGAGTGAATGCAGAGGTGTTGTGTGTCCTGTGTGAACACAATGTTACTGTAGTTCTAGACCAAATATGAACATGCATTTTCTCATCTCATCTGCATAAAATCTGATTCAGTTTTCCTCACAATGAATAAAAATTCAAATGCAAACTCAGAATATTATACAAATCTGCCATAAATAAATGTTAAATAAGACGAAGATCATTCATGTATTTAATTCCATTTCTTTACTGACCTTTCGCAGATCCAATTCAATAATGATTTGTGAAATCCATTCGTGTTTCTTTTTTGCAATTGCTGAATAGTGTTGTCATTTCTTCTCCTGTATCATATTCTGAAAAGTAACTCAAAAATTACGTAATGCATTACTTTCCATAAAAAGTTACAAAGTAACATAATTAGGGAGTAACGCAATATCGTAATGCATTTCTTTTAAAAGTAACATTCCCCAACACTGCTTATTAATGTCTTATTCTGCACGACTGTATTTTAGATCCCTTAAACCTACCCAATAAACTCTAAAAAACAATGCTGGGTTAAATGACTTAGACTTACTTCTGAGTACACATTGTCTGTCCATATTTCAAGCAGCACTGGGTTGTTTTCAATCCAGCATTTTTAAGAGTGCACCTAAACTTTCTAAATTCTCCACATCTACCTGAGACATAGGTACATATCCCACCCTGTCCTCATAAGTTGTTTCCGCCGCTTGTACACTCTTATCACATCAAAGATGGACAGCTGCAGACTAATGGAGAGCCGCTGATGAACACGTCTCCTGAGGGAAGACGTAAATCAGCAGATTTGTCCACTCCTGTCTCCTGTGTTGACCTCTTTGCAGACTTGACTGAGGGGGTTTATCTAATCCAGGGCCTTTTGAGTTGAATAAACCCCTGAACTGAGATGGAAATCTAGGCCTGAGGTTCAAGTGCAGTGTTGGCGTGCTGTGCTTGTATTTCAGTAGCAGCCCGGCTTTATTGTACCCTCAGTATTAATTAAGCAGGAAAGGAAAGATCTCTGCCTCACATCATGTACTTTTCTGAGGTAAAGAGTATTAGCTGAGGTCTTTATTAGTTCTCCATGAACTTAGTAAGGACTTGAAGTCATTTATGCTTTATACTCCATATGCTTATGTATGGAGGAGCACTTAGCATGCTGGGAAAAGTTTTAGCTGGATCACTCACATTTAATTGCATTTTTCTGTACAGTAAGTTTTGTGGAACCCTAAAGATATTGGGTTATTGGCTATTATCATCTGTGCGACGTGACTGGACATCCCGGTTTCGTTGTAATTTCATGTATCAAACATTTTCACACTTCCTCTGAAGGTTTTATTGGACTTAATATAAACTGATGACTTGATCAGCCATCTCTAATCCAATCTTAACCTAGCCTCGAGTCATGCTTCAGGCGCAAAACATTTAACATATGACTTTACGATCTGAGTTCAGTTTTTTTAAACTCTGCTTTGAGGCATCCATATTCTATTCAACTCCTAAAGGGATCATTCATCCAAAAATGAAAAGTCTGTCATCTTTTATTTACCCTCATGCTGTTTAAAATTTTTATTCTTCTGTGGAACTCGAAGATATTTTAAAGAATTTATGAACCGTTGTTGTCTGTGCAATAATGGACTCATTTTGGACCCCATTGACTTTCATTGTATAAGACTGTAATTAAAATATCACATCTTGGGTTGAGTAAATTTGACAACATTTTGGTTAAACTATTACCTTAGCATTAATCTCATTATTCAAGTTGCTTGTGAGGTATTTTGAGGGTGATCCTATCAAGGGTTACTTTTATTTTGCTCTAACTGCAAGAACGCTGCAGGACTGGTAGACTGCAGATTATGCTAAAGAAAGTAAATTGAAATCATGCCTCTCTCCACCTGAGTTGTCACGGGGAGAAGGAAAGGTGTGTCCCCTCCCCGTTCACTTCTGTTTCTTTCAGAGAGCAAATTGAAATGGTGATCCAATCCAGCTCCAGAGATGGAAAGACAGGGGGAGAGGCAGGGAACCACAGAGCTATTTTTTATTTCTGAATCGTGTAAGTCATGAGAAAAGAGGGAAAAGGTGTGAATTAATCACAGGCCTCATTTCCATAGCAGCCGGTAAGCATCTGTCAGAGTGTGTTAAGCGTAAGAGAATGTATGGAAAAGGCCAATCTTCTGCAGTGGTTGGGAGCTGTGCAGTGCAGTGCAGAAATGGCGAATTAAAGCCAAAGCCTTTTCTGAGAGCGCATAGCATGATGAAAACAATCTGCATGTGAGTAATGCTTTTCATACATACTTTCATACCATCCGAATGCTTCTGCCCTACATGAGTGGATGAAAACATGATAAAAAAAAATCTATTTCCGGGAAAACAGTACAAAATGGATCTCTTTTTTA
The DNA here is from genome assembly GCF_023724105.1 of Carassius gibelio. Taxonomy (NCBI): domain Eukaryota; kingdom Metazoa; phylum Chordata; class Actinopteri; order Cypriniformes; family Cyprinidae; genus Carassius; species Carassius gibelio. The sequence continues at coordinate 13,950,351 of NC_068406.1, forward strand.
TTAATCGACAAATAGTTAACAAAAAGAGAATGTTGATTGTGACAGTTGACAGTTAGAAAATGATCAAATAAAATAAAGTTTAATTAATAAATGATTAAAACAAAAGCAAATGTAGAGGACAATTTCTAATTTCTAATCAGCTGGTTTAAGAGTTTATTTATCTAATATTCAATACCATTCAAAAGTTTAGGGTGGATCAGTTTTCAAATATCTAATCCTCAAAATGCTAAATATTAAAACAGTAGTTATATTATTAAATATTCATATTAATTTTTACCCATTTTTCTGTATTCTTTGAATAAAACAGTTAAACAGGATTTATTAGATTTTTTTATATTTTAAATCTGTACTTTCAACTTTGATTTATGTAATACATCTTTGCCTAATAAAAACATCAATTTCTGTAAAAAAAAAAAATAATAATGCTTTTGAATGGTTGTGTATCTAATAGTTCTTCCACCTCAAAATTTGTGCATCTAATGCTTTAGAGTACTTTTACATTCTTTATAAAATGATGGGACACAAAGTGTACCCTATTAGTGGAAAGTGCCAATACTATAAATAGAAATCTGCCCAATTAGTATTCTGTTTGTGAGCTGCTGGAGGAGTGTGCAAACTATCAGAGCTGTGAATACTGATTCGTGCATCCACTCGTTTTATCTAGTTTTTGTAGGTTTTTTATTTTTATTTCATCTCCGGTCAGTCTCACAGAGGTGCACAGACCATTGCTTTATTTGGAAGCACTGCTCACATGTCATGCACACATCCAGCTTCAAATGGCACTTCTCAAAAAAAGGCTGCAGGGAAGCAAAAGGAAGTTTAAGGAATGGCATTAAGAAGATAAAGATGAGCTATATGTCGAGAATTAATGAACTCTGACTCCTTAGGGCCCTATTTTAAAGTTCTAAATGGAAAGTGTAAAGTGCACAGCGCAGGTGCACTCAGGGCATCTCCAAATCCACTTTAAGTATGTCATTTTGTAAGGTCTGACATCTGAAACATGTTAATATATACTTATTATGAGCCGTTCTTCTACTAAAATGCACTTTAGTGCAACTGTTTAGTTCTGAAACACATTTTGCACTTGACTGTATTTTATTATAAAATATATATACTTATTTTGAGTTCTGCTACTTAAATGCATTTTGACATTACATTTAAATGTCATATGAATATTACATAAATACAGAAAAGTTACTCTACATTTTGTTGTCCCAGAACAGTACATTTTAAGCACAGTTTTTCGCAGCTTCACTATGCAAGAGCTGTCCCTGACGAAGATGTCACCCTGTCTTCATATTTAAAACTTTCCCAGAGTAGCAAAGCGATGCATTAGTGACCCCTGGCCTAATGTAATTATAATGGGTTGAGTATGATTACAACCGTGTACTACTTAAGCCATGTACATTATTAATAGTTGCGTAAAAGGGAGCCGTCTTTTGTTGAGTTTCAAATTATAAAATGAATAAATAAACTGTATCCTGGCACAATATCATTGCACTCTTCTTCCAAATTGATTTGTTTCTTTTCATTTGCCCATTTGTTTGGTGCACGCAAGCGAAACCTTAACGGGCACAATTGTTTTCTGACATGAAGTGGTAATTGTCTTGGCATCACTAAAGCCTTGGAGATGGGGAAACTCAAGAATAATGCATTGAGGCCCGTCGCTATCTTCCCTTCTATTGTTCTTATCAAAGGCATAGGGGACAAGTCTACTCCCAGCACACACACTGGCAACAGACTTGACGAGCCATGATTCTTTTTCGTTTTGAAGGTTTGCAGTCACCTTCAATAACAGCCTAATTTGAACCTACAATTCACACTATAGCTCAATCCCAAATTAGAGATGTTCCGATACCCTTTTTCTCTTCCCGATACCGATTCCGATACCTGGGCTCAGGGTATCGGCCGATACCGAGTACTGATCCGATACCTGGGTGTATATCTGTATATACAGCTGTATATACTACTAGCCCTGTGTAAATTGCTAGAATTTTTTTATGGTGTGCTTCAGACAGATCCCTCAATAAAACATGAACAAATACATGGTGAACTACTGTATTTATTACAGTATTTTTATTATCTAACATGAATTTGACAGTATTATTTATTTTCTTATGCAAAAAAGAACTTCAAATGCAGCCAAAAATCTAACACCGCAAACTAAAAAAGGTATTTAAGTTTTACAATATAACTGTATAAAAAAACTGCAACAAAAAAGATCTATTAATCAGATAATCTCTTTACAACAAAACAAGTAAAAAACAAGCAACCATCTAGGCATAATTATTATTATTATAGAGACGTATTATTATTACTGTAGGCTACAACAGTAGCTTTATATATTGTCAATTTACTCATGTAAACCAAACATTTATTTTAATGGGCTGCCATGAAGATCTTTGAGTGTCTGTGTTTATGATATGACAGTATTCTCAAATGAAACGGTAAATTCTCATGAAGTGACGGTTTATGCGTTCGTGTCCTCATGACACACAGCAGAGACTACAAAACAGCGAGCTCTCGCGCATCTGTGCCAGTCACCCACAGAGATGTAGATTTTGCGGGAGTAATATTTAAATAGTATTTTGCAGTTTAATATTCACAGACACTAGTATATATTCGGCTACTGTCTGGAGCCCTGCGCTTTGACTTACACGGAAGCGACTGAACGCAGCTGCCGGTACTGAATATACTCGAGAGTCTGTAACTACCGGTACTACAGAGACATACTGCTAACCACTGATCTATAATATAGTAGCGGCTTCACTGTGTTTTGGCAGTTTACACTCTTAAAAGAAATGGTTCTATTTAGAACCAAAAATGGTTCTATCACCCGCTTCATATATGGAACTCCAAAATGGTTCTATATAGAACCACTTTAATGGGTTCCATAAAAAGAACCCCAAATGGTTCTTTGAATCCAAGTTAGATGGTTCTATATAGAACCATTTAAGGGTTCTTTATTATTAAACAAGTTATTATTGAATAAGAAAATATAAACAATCCAGAAAATTCAAAATGTTTACATTTATTCAACTGATTATACAAAAATATCAGTGTCATTTAAAATTGCACCTCTGTATACTCTGCATTAGACAGCAAATTTCACATTTTACATTTAAGATGTTTAATTACATTTAACCATTTAGTTTGAATTATTTCATTTAAGCATTTTCACTTTGCAAAAAACATACATAAGCTTGTTTATGTACATATACAGTACTTCACTTTTACATATATCTCTGAAAGGAGGAAAAACTAAATCATTTTTGATATTTGACAGTGCAGATAAAAATCAATACATGAACAATTAAAACAACTATTAAATAGCTCTACAATTTACACAAGTTGACTGTACATTTTCAGTACAGGTATTGGTGTTCTTTTGCCGTGCTCTTGTCTAAGTTTAAGCATATATTTTTGAATAAAAGTCATTGTGTGTTTAATGTCAACCGGGTATTGCACATTGAAGAGAAAATAGACTGCAAATAGGCATTCCACAGCCTGTGTCATGTCAATGTCTGCCTCTCTTATGATGTTCACATTGTCCATTATAATGCTGACACTTTCAGCCTTGAGGGGATCAGGAGAGCCGTTAAACACTATGGTTGGTGTAGCACCTTTGGGTTCCTGTAAAACAAACCATTTCACATTTTGAGTGCTTTTCACCAATAAACAGAAGTCATCAAATAGACTTAAAATTACCCCATAATTTACTTAGCAACAAACCAACCAATGTATATGACTGTTTCTCCAGTTTGACACAATCTGAGATATATTTAATAATAAAAAGCTTTGTAATGTGTTTGAATGTCAACATTGCTGATGACTGAAGAACATTCAACATGCTACCACGTCAGTTCAACTTTGATTACTTTGAATCTCATCGGTTCTTTCGTTCTATTAACTGAATCGTTCATGACACAACACAGATATGACAGCTAAGCACGTGACACGCAAGAACCAACAAGACTCATAATTATTGATGTGAAGCTGATGTGCCACCCCATTGGATGTTATTTCCTTATCTATACATAGTCTAATTATAGCAACCTATCTTGGCAAATGTAATCTTTTTATCTCACTAACGTACCATTTGTACGTACCCTTTTGCTTTAGAAGACAAGTATTAACCCCTGGAGTTGTACAGATTTCTTTTATTATTTAAATTAGGGTGCTATTCAATGACATTACAAAGCAGTGCAAACAGTACAAAGTTTATGACTAAAGAAGAGAGTGAGTAAATTATAGGGTAAATCAATTTTTTTTTAAATTGTTACAAATTTGGCATAAGGGTGAGTTAACCGACTAATAATTTTATATTTGCATGAACAGTTCCTTTAATTCAAGTCAAGTGCATCAAATGTTAATGAATCTACAGAAAAACTATACTTACACTATCTACACAGTAGAGGAAGCTGGCGTTTTCTTTAAATAGTGCTGGCAATAAAATGAGTGCAGCATTCCTAACGAGACCTACAAACAGATACAAATGATTGTATATTAGGTACAGAAAGCAATTAAAGGGATAGTTTACCCAAAAATGAAAATTCTGTCATCATTCACTCACCCATGTCATTTTAAACCTATATAGTTTTCTTTCTTCAGCATAACATAAAAAATATACATATTTTGAAGAATGTTGGTAACCGAACAATGCTGGTACTCATTCACTTCTATTATAATGGACACCAAACCAATGGGCACCGTCGTTGTTCGGTTACCATCCTTCTTCTAAATATCTTCTTCTGTGTTCTGAAGAAGAAAGTCATAAAGATTTGAAATGAAATGATTTGAGTAAAGGATGACAATTTTTATTTGGGGGTAAACTATTCCTTTAATATTTGCATTATTTTAATACATGTTTTCACTTATACAATTTATAGGAGCTACAACCTTTACATTGACAATGCAAATAATGCAACTTTACACTAGGCATGGAACAGATAGGTTGGATGGGGAAAAATATATGGTGTAGTTACCTTCTGTGGTTTCCTCTGCTAGTCCAATGAGATTGGCGTAGAGTTTTTTTTTTACTTCCTTCTTTTGCACTCCTGATGATGTTTGGTGCCATTTCATTCAGAGATGTTTCCATGTTCTTCGCCAAGTCTGTTCCAAACTTCATTGTCATTTCATGCACCATCTTAAATACAAAACAGTAAAATTACTACAGGTGCTTATATCCAAATTACACACTTTCAGCCAAACAAGTTCCTTATCCCTATCCCTAGTTCACTTTGAAAATAAATTTTGTTATGTTTTAGCTTACCTCAAGGGCACTCGAGTACTTCGACTCAGCGCAGTAAAAAGTCATGCCTGATCCTCTTCCCCTTGACAGAAGTGAGAGGAAGAGGATCAGGCGTGACTTTTTACTGCGGTGAGTCAAAGTAATCCAAAAAGTGCTATTCCGCCATACATTATAGTAATCCTTTTTAACCTGCTTAGAAAAGCGCCACGTTTTATTTTGTGTCACCATACTTGGTCGTATAACTACTCGTGTAACTGTTTTTAAATAGGGAAAACGTTGATGTGTTTGGTCACTTATAAATTCATTGCTGTTAGATACCATTGAATATACTGGGCTAAGCTAAGTGCATCAAAGTGTCACCGCGCGCCAGAGCGATTAAGTGCACGCACCGAGATGAGAGAGGTATGTATCAACTCGTCTTAGTTAAGGGAATAACATAGTTTAATATGAAAAAAAACTTTGGAGTATCCCTTTAACAGCTCGGGGTGAAAATGGCTAACATGGTTTATGAAGTTTGTGGAATTACCTCCTGCATATTCTTTGTGTGCGTGACATGAGCGCACACAGTGCGTGTCTTCTGCAGGTCGTTCTTACCAAATTTTAAGCCAAAATGTGCCCAGATGTCGGCTTTAAAGTAGTTGGAGCATTTTACATTTTCTAGCACTCGCGTCTCGTCTCCCTCTGCCATTGTATGCTACCCACCAAAGCACGTACGCAACAGAAGACATCAGAAAAGCGTCCGAAAAGTACATTATAATTGGTTATGGTCTATTATTGAACTGATACCGAACCGTCTTTGTCTGCATCGTGGTGCATCGTAGAAACAATTAATTTCGGTAGAATTTGCGCTAGAGCTCCCATTTCTAAATGACCTCAATTTTTAACAGCAGTATATATATCTAAAATTAAAATAATAAAATAAGAATAAAACAAAATAACTTTATATCAAATAAAATACTTCATATTTGTCAAACGCTTTTATCTAAAGGGACATGCATTGCGTTCAATCAATACATTGTATGTGTTCCCTGGGATACCCTTTTGCATTGCTAACACATTGCTCTACCAAATCATGGGCTATAGGAATTCACAGAAATATAATTACACTGATTGATTGATCTGCCTGGCACAAAATGTAACAATGTTTACTCACAAGCTGTGGCACTCCAAGAAAAGGAAACTGCTCCATTACTTCAGCTGCAGGCCTGTCCATAAGCTGTACTCTTTTGAAAAGAGTGCGCTTCATCCGGTTCTTGACTTCAGAGTAACTGGGATTGCTTTTACGCAACTCCAGGGTGATGGCATTAATGTGTTCATGGAAACTTATCTCATCCTCACCCATTACTTCCAGGTCCAACACAATCTGAGGTAGGAAGACAGTATTGTGCAGTACGTAAATATGAATCAAAGTCACAGAATACAATATTTAAGATTGAAACATCAATCTTAAAAACTGAAGTATCACTTAAGGATCACTAAACCAAATACCTCCTGCGAACAAGCAGAATCTTTAAATGCCAATATATCCAATGGTTCTCTTCTACATTTTGCACTCTGAAATAATTGTCAACATGTACTTCATGTTAAGACAAATTTAATCTGCCTTCGACATCAAATTTATTGAACTGAACTTGCCTCTTGTTGTTGACCAAGTTCCTCCGAATCTGTTTGTCCAGCACACTTCCTTTTAATCCCATACTTCTCCTTCATTTGCAGGACGATCGATGAGCTAACCAAGGGAATCCTTTCTTTTTTAAATTTGTTTCTAAGGCATTCCAACAAGGTATCCTGTAGACACATTTATAATTTCTTTTTAAATTGAATTTTTTTTTTCTGTGTTAGATTTTTTTTAATGAGCAATGATCTTAATATTGTCACAATATTAAAAGAACTGCAATATTTTCATACATAACCAGAGGAGCTGCCATCCTTCAAAAATGGAAAGCGGGTGATCAAACTCCCCAGAACATCTCCATACATTTTATGATTTGGGTACCTAAGAAATATAATCAAATACATTATTTCAGTACCCAACAACCAACAAGTTTAAAGGGTTAGTTCACCCAAAAATGAAAATTCTGTCAGTAATTACTCACCCTCATGTTGTTCCTACCCCGTAAGACCTTCGTTCATCTTCGGAACACAAATTAAGATATTTTTGAAGAAATCTGACAGCTGGATCACTCCTCCATAGGCTGCTATATGACTGAAACTAGCTGGCCCAGAAAAGTTATTAAAGAGATCATTAATGATCATTTGCGCACTGCGCAAAAACACTAAGTGAACTAACTCAAGACCCAGAGAGAAGGAAATGAATAGTGGAATAAAGTCGTTATTTTATTTTAATTTTTTTGCGCACAAAAAGTATTCTCGCCACTGTAGTCACTTGGACTATATTAATGATCTCTTTAATACCTTTTCTGGGCCAGCAAGTTTCAATCCCTTAAAAGCCTATGGGGGAGTGATCCAGCTCTCAGATTTCATCAAAAATATCTTAATTTGTGTTCCGAAGATGAACGAAGGTCTTACGGGGTAGGAACAACATGAGGGTGAGTAATTACTGACAGAATTTTACATTTTGGGTGAACTAACCCTTTAATATAAAATACATTTAACTTTTATAAAATACAATGAAATACAATACTGTACCAGGTGTGCTTAGTGATGCTGTCAAACAACACTTGAATCAGTAATGCACGGATGTGGGACTTGTCCTTCTTCTTAAAGCCGGGATCCTTCCTCTGCAAAGCTGCTTGCAGTTCAGGGGGAAAGACAGGCAGGTTGTATACTGCTGGCCAAGGTTGGGCAACAAATGAGCCCTCATTCTCACAGGGTTCTTGTCTGTAAACATGAATACAATGTTGAAGTCTTTTATACAGGATTTCATTTTACTTGCCACAATACAGTTTGTTCAAAATTCAAAACAATGATACATACCGAGTACAAGATATTTGAGGCACTTCAGTTTCCAGGCTGTTTGAAGAAATATAAAAATATAAATTAAGATAAGGATTTTAAGCTTGGTTAGCATTTGTTTGTTTTATATTTCAACAACAATGATTAATATTTAACAACACAGACTTACTTTTTTAACTTATTAAGCTCCTTCATAAATGTCACCTGATGTTTCATTACAGGAAAAAGTCTTTCCACCATCCTTTCTTTGAGACCCAGCAGAGTCTCTCCATCAATTTGTTGCTCTGTGTAAAAAAAAAAAAAACAACACATTACATATTATAAAGAAGAAATAATAAATAAGAGAGAGACATGCCACAGAGGTACAATATATTTACCTAGAATACTGCACTCTGTGGTATAATGTAATATACTTGGTATCATCATGCACATATGTGTCAAGAGGATGAAATTCTTTCTCCTCCCCTGGCTGCACAAGAATCCACTCCTTCTGGTCCTCCAATTTGAAAGCATGGTAATGTCTTTCAAATGTTATTGGTATCCGCAGCTTGCCGAAGATCATCCAAGCACCCCTGAACCGCAAAATCTTCACAATCTTCATAAAGATTGGGATGTCCTCCTCCACAAGATCTATAATTAAGTTGTCTCCCACACAGTATTTCACGTTGTTGGTCATAAGAGAGCTACAAACACCAAGCTTCTCATCACCCTGAACATCCTCTGCCTCACTTCTTCCAATCACACCTTTTTGTATCTCCAGTGGTAATGCTCGGAAAGGTACTACCCGTTCACCCTCCGTGTAGTTGTCCTGATGCAGGGAATCCAGCGAAGTCAGTTCCCAGCACTGCCTTAACTGATGCCTCTTGGCAAGGGTGTAGCTGAGATTCTTGAAGTTACACGTGTTGTGGGCTAATCGCTTGAAGTATTGGTGCTTTCCCTCGAATCTCATGCACCACAGCTGTTTCAGTGGCCCAAACTTCAATATCAGTTGTGGATAATGAATGAGAAAGTGTAGTTTTGGAGTGAAAGTCTCTGGGAATACAGACTGGAAGGAGGACAGGAATTCGCCTATCTGAAGGCTTAGAAAAGGGATGATTTTCTTTTGTATGGTGGGTGACAAAATCACATCTCCTGTATCCCTACACTTCAGGTAAATGTCTCAGTGCACCTCACCTTCTGGAATGTAATGTCCAATGAGAAATGGCAAAATCCTGAAGAGGCACCAGACCTGAGCTGCAGACCCTGATAGTGTGTTTTTCTTTAGGACAGAATCTGGAAGTTTCTGAGGGAGGTTAGCCCGTTCATTTCTCCCTATCTTAAATGCATCCAATTCAGAATTTATCTGATTTAATGAGACAATGTGCAAAAAATGTAATGCCTGGATAACTCTGGTAACCACAAGAGGCACCACACCCTCAAGAAAATCGTGCATTAAGTCAGGGGGAAAGTTTTTTGTCACATCAAAGTAGTCCAGCTCAGCGAAAGGGCACTCACTGACCACACCATATGTCTGTTTGGATATTCCAGTACTTTCCCTGAGTGCTTGCAGATGATACTGATGTACCTGAGAAGATCGAATTATTACATCATCTTCATTAACTTGAGACCTTAGGTCTTTGTAGTTGATCATACAAAAGCGACAGATCCGCCCACTGCTAAAGCAGCAGGTGAAACCTGCCAGGCTGTGAGCAGACAAGTTGTCAGCTGAAATAGTGGCAAGGGCGCATTTCAAAACGATGTTCTGACCATTTACACTGACCTGGAGTCCTTGAGTGTACAACAGTTTCAGGTCATTAATCAGGGGCAGCAAGATGTCTCTGTATGAGTACTTCTTTAGAAATTGATTTCTTACAAGTAAGCACAAATGTATATGCCTCAATTGTGATTTGCAGTTAGATTCAAGATTGCCAATCATAAAATAGAAAGCTGCTAATTTGTGAACCGATCTTTTAGACCCCAAGGGGTTTACCACTTCATATTCATCAGTGTACAGATGTAATCTTACAATATTAGGATCTCCAAAAAAGGGGCTCTCACGGAATAATTCTCCATCTGTGTAACTACTTAAAAAATCTGTACTTGGGGCTTGTTCACAGGTTCTTCGATATGATTCAAATATGTCAGGTTTCTCCAACTGAGTCTTCAGAACATCAATGATAGGCACATACTGAAATGTGTCCTCCTTTCCCTGGCTATTGGTTCCAAGAATGTGCTTGACTGGCTCCACTAAGTGTAGATGTTCTTTGCAATATTTGAAAAGTTGATAATCTGACTGAATATAGGCAAACACACTTTCAATAAGTGTCTGATTATTTAGCAAGTTATCCAAGTCTTCCTGGTCCTCTAGTCTAAATCCAGATTTTGTCAAGTGGAATTTTATGATTTCAAAATAATTTTGTTGGAAAAATTTCAAGATGAACTCCAAGCTGGAAACAATGGTATCCTGAGTTGCTTTAGGAAGTAAATGTTTTTCTTGAAGATTTAATATAAAGAGGGCTACATGCTGTCTCAGTCCCAATAACACAGTTTCTAAATCAATTCCAAGCAAAGAATTTTGGTTGTTCTCTAGCAGATCATCTTCAGGAACCTCCTCCTCACTTTCATTATTGTTTTCAAATACAGTAGCCTTTTCAAATAGGGGATGTTGCAAAGCTTGTCTGTGCTTTCGATAGATATGGTTTCTGTAACTTGCAACAGTTTTATATCTTCTAAAACATCCCTCAATGTCACAGGTAACACTAAAATCTGCTTGGTGATTATGTTGCACTTGCAGGTGAGTTAGAAACTTTGTGAGTTGAAACTTCACAACATCACAAAATGAACATTTATAAATTTTCATCTGTAACGTTACCTCTGAAACTTTCTTTTGCATCAATGAGGTTTATAGTTTGAAGCCAGTGGCACGTGTCATCTACTGACCATTTATCAACCATGGTTATCTGGGGATGAAAAAAAACAAAGCATAAATAACACTTCATAAACCAACTATGCATTAAACACACCTAACCTTAAACATTTTTGGCTTTATAACATTTGAATACTAAAATGTAACCTTGTGCTATCATCACTTTAATCCAGCGCATGCATCACAGTAAACATAAACGAACACTGCACTGCAACTGTGTCTTTGCACAGTTTTAATAGCTACAGACCGGCCGGAAGTTTTGAACTGTAGCAGTGTCCACTTTCCTGCTGAGTTTAGCTCCAACCCTGATAAAACACACCTGAACAAGCTAATCAAGATCCTCGTCTGGTCTGGGTTGGAGTTAAAAACTGCACAAAAGTATATTGCAGGCCAAAGTGAAGAACTTCTAACATTACACTTGTTAACATAGGCCTGGGAAAAATACTCACCGCAAAATGAGTAGGCCTATGTGTGAAACTGCGACACACTTTCACATAATCATTCACCTCCGTCTTCCACCCGGTTAACTTTTATTTGAATCGGCGCCGTTTATTTGAACAACGAGCGCGCGCTTAATTGAAATGAACGTTAAAATTCACGCTTCTGACTGGAAGCTCGTCTACTTATAACACAGCTATCTTATTGTAGTTAACAATTCCATTAACATTAACAAGGAAATAAAGGGAGACTATATCTTAATTAATTTAAAAACCGGAGCAAAATTAATTTAACAGGGCTTGAACCGACGGCTGACGAAGCCCGTCAGTGCTTCACACCAGTGTTTTTGAGGTAAATTTTGCTTCTAGTATCAGTGTTCAACACAAGGGCTACTCTAACAAATATAAATATTAAATGTAATACAAAATATTTCGGTAAAATCATTTCAAAAATGTAAAAACTTAACTTACCTTAGTGTATGAACGAGTAGAAATGGCGGACTCGTCAGTTTGAAAAATTAACTGTCACTTGTCTCGACTCCTCTCGAGATTCATCTTCGCCAATCCACCAATAGGAATTCAAGGATGACGCAACGCATACCGGGGAGGGGGAGGGGGTCTTTTTATGATTATTTGTTTTTAATGTTCCCTTCGGTACATATCACAATATGGTATACAAAATAAAGACAACTCCTGGTTAGTTTATGTTTTTCTTCACAAATTTATTTCTTAAAAAAGGTAAACTATAATGTAAAGTAATATAAGTTTCATGCTAATGTACAGCTCAAATCATACACTGACTAGATATTAATATTTTTGAATAGCTACATTAGTCATTCTCATGGGTCTTGACTCAAAAAGCTTTGTGAATGTGTTGAGTATAGGCCTATAATTATAGTGTAATCTTTAGTTTAAACTTCAGTCATAAAACATGAATTATAGAACCATTTTAATAAAAAAAGGTTCTTTGCATGCAAGGGTTCTACATAGAACCATTTTTTTTGGTAAAAGGTTCTATTGGCCAAGTACGGAACCCCAGGGTTCTATATAGAACCTTGAGGAACCCTTTTTTTTAAGAGTGTAGAATGTGATGAGTGATCCAGTCATATATAGATAAGGGCTGCTAACGCGTTTTCATTTCTTCTTCGCTGCTCTAAACAGGGGTTGCTTGTGGCAACACAGCACAACTTCCTGTGTTTTCAATGCATTTTGAGCAGCGAAGAAGAACCGTGCAGCGGTTAGGCAAAGCTTGCGGTCATAACTAGGTCTTTTTTAAGAAAATGGTATCGGATCGGTATATGGGTTCATGTACTCGCCGATGCCGATGCCAGAATTTGTTGTGGTATCGGAGATATTTCCGATACTAGTATCGGAATCGGAACAACTCTATCCCAAATGTAGAAATCTGCCTACTGCCTATAGGCACCTGCAATCTATGGTAGCATCCGAATTGAAATTAAACCTCGTAAGAGAATCGAAACACTCTGCAAAGGCAGGAACTGTTTGGTTTGGTCTGGTTTTGCCATCATCTAAAATAGATTTTTAACTTGATTCAGTGTTTCCTAACATATGTATACAGCTTTGGTGTTAGTTCTTGCCTTCCTGAGCAAGTGGAAGTCAGTTATGAGAAATGGGTTACAGACATAGAGGTATAACGAAGTTTTCCAGTGATTTCACTGACCAATATCACTTTGTTTTTGATGTTAGTCAGTGAAATCAAACCGGTGGAAAATTCAATTTGTTGTCCAGAACTGTGCAGCAGGTGCCACTGTATGGGATTCCAATGAAGCCAATCAGGCCCAGGTAATCAAGCTCTTTGTTTACCTCCAATGACAAATAGATCATTTTTTCAGATTTGGTTTCTGCAAGAGTTTGATTACACGCTTGTATAACTGAGCAGAGAACTGTTTAATCACACCGTAGCGATGCTGAGAATATGAGGCGCTCCATCAATCCTCAGAGTCCTGGTGAATCACTCGAATCTGTGCCAGATTTCAAAGACACTGTTAAGGATGTAGTCTGAGACAGCAGTGGCCATGAAATCTCTGTCCATTCACTCCATTTATATCAACTGTATCTGTGCCCAGAACTATTTTTTGCATTTTGATGTTTGAGGTTTCTATATTTAAAGCCTTTATATATATATATATATATATATATATATATATATATATATATATATATATATATATATATATATAAATTTCACCATGACAACTAGAGAGATATGCAAATGAGATTAGTAGAATCCAAATGCGTACTTTTTTTTTTTTTCAAAGTTTTGGTTGTTGTTCAATGTTTTGTTCAATCTTCTCTAATCCTTAAGATATACTGTAGAGTGGGGATTTGATGTAGTGATGATGAGTAGCATACTAATGATTTTCCCCTAATGGTGGAAACATCAAAGCATCGGACAGCAAATGAGACTGTAACAAGTGCGCCCAGTGGAGGACAAAACCAATGCACAGTAGCACTCAGCATGGTACCAACACATAATGGGGAGATGTTACAGCATGATAGCCAATTTAAAAGATTTAAATAAACATACAGGCTTATTACCTCCAAGAGCTCTCACTGGTTTAAAATGCGTAATGTTCTTGCGTACAAGTACTTAGTGGCATCTAATTGGGAATCTAAATATGTGTGAAGTAAATGAAGAATACAGGCAAAAAGCCTTTCAAGACACATTTGCAGCTTGTAAGCTTCCAGCTGGGATCTTAACAGTTGAGGGGTCACTTGGGTTCATGTACAGAATGTAATTGTCATGTTTTGGCCAATATTTTATGAAATACAGTATCTTGACACTTTGCCTTCTTTCCCCCCTTTAGTTCTATTTGGACAGTTTGTCCTGTTCCAGACGTCTTTGAATGATGTTGTGGACATTTATGATGGGCCAACACAGCAGTCCTCTCTGCTGTCTTCTCTCTCTGGGTCTCACTCAGGTACAGCTCAAACCTATATCTACATACTTCAAATCGGCCGCATTACCATTCATCACAAGCCATTGTTCAGATGTGATATTTTTATTGCAAAACATAAAGGAAGTGCACCAAGAATTGGTGTTGCATTTTCTGTGCTTTAGGACTGCGTTAAGTCATTTGATATCTATTCCATAGCTTCAACACACCAAATATATTTAGAACATTACAAAACAAATCCTGGTGCAAAACAAAGACATGGTCAATTTAAGAAGAAAGTAATACCATGGAAGAAGAAAAAAATTAACTGCCACTCTGGTAGCAGAACAAATTCTGTGCATTTACTTCATAATCTGTTTTCTTCACATCTGTTGGACCATCCTGTATTAAACAGAGGCATCCTTCAGTGGCTTTTTAGCAGAAAGGCAGTTATTGCCATTTGATTGAACAGCCACATGAGAGTGTAATATCCGCAAATATACTTCTCTATCTGAAGCTTTTGAAGCCAAAAGAAGCTAAAATTATTCTCAGTGCAGTGCAGTTTTTTATTATTATTTGTTTTTTTTTTATGTACAGATCATTCCAAAATGCAATTTTAAGATTTATTTACTACCTGTCTGTTTTCCAGGCGAGTCGTTGCCCTTGAGTACAGGAAATCAAATAACTATCAAGTTTACTACAGTTGGACCGGAAACTGCCAAAGGCTTTCATTTTGTCTACCAAGGTCAGTTTTCAGCTCTATCAAAAATATATATATTTATATTTACTCTATTTATAAAGACTATTGATAATATATTTGATACTTCCTGGTCATTTCATATCTGGATTTCAAAACATAATTATATAGTAATAATGTATAATAATATATATATACATTTATTTTAGTGCAGTTGAATGTATCATAATGATTGGTGTAGCTTTTCTTTACTAAATGTGGCATGGAATACAAATTTTTTTTCCCAGGGTACAGTATTTAGCGTTTTTACAATGTTTTTTTTTTTTTTTTTTATCACTTTGCTTTCTGATTTGTGTTATGCTCAACATTTCACTTTTTAAATGAAAGCAATAACTACACATTGTTTTAAAATCTTTATGGAGCCACACAGGACCTTGAAATGTAACGTCCTGTGTTTTTCTGCTTTAACCCTCGCCCACACGTCTTAATTTTGGTACTTCGGGAGTCAATCAAACTGACTCAGCTTCTAAGTGACTGAACAACAAGTCCAAAAACCTGTCTGTTCCAGTTTAATTATCATATTCTCCACCTTTTAGACTGATGAGGGTTTTTTGTCATTAAAGATACACAGTTAT